>NC_090655.1:170319175-170619175 GCF_040937935.1 Hyperolius riggenbachi
ATAAAAGTCAATCCATTACTGCCAAAGCTTAGAAATTTTAAAGCTAAACTACGCTAGCATCTGCTTTTGAGAACAAATAGTTCCTGTCAGAAGACACTCTATACTGTTGGCCATCTTGGCCTATTATTGCCAATGAGAATGCCCCAGCATGTTGTCTGTATAAAAAGATTTACCAAAGCCCAATATCAGCCGTGTTCTAACGTGTAGCCATGCCACCTTGCTGAAAAAGGTCATACGCTGGAACCTAGCTGATACAGGTTCCAGTGATTCTTATTAAACAGACAATGTGTTGGGGTATTCTTAAGGTAGCCATACATCTAGCGATGATGGGCATATTCGATCAACAGACAAATCTCTCTCTAATCAAATCTGATTAAAGAGAGATATCCGTTGGCTGCCCATACACCACAGGTGTATGGGCAGCCAACAGATTTCATGCTGAAGTTGATCAGGAATTGTTATGAAGCCAAACCCGGCTGCCTCGCCGACCCAATGTTATCCCCTAATGTGAAATGTTTCCCCCGGTGCCCCGTGCGATTAACTGTGACTGATTTAAATCCAAAATTGGTCGCATCGTGGGGTCGGGCATGCACTTGGCGGCACCAATTTTCATCAGATTTGATTATAATAATCAACTCCAGAGATACAATTGAAATAAATGTAAGATATAGCTGTTGAGTATATGGATCCCCTTGCAAATTTAACTATAGGTGCAAGATTAAATAAAAAAAACAAATGACATTCCCCCACCACCTTTTCCAATCCTCTTTAACCCCTTGTTGCCCATGCGGGCTGGGATACATAGAATGCAGAGCCCGGACCACATGGGTTTCCGTACGCTGAGCTATACCAGCCCACATGGTCCATGGTATGGGGGGGGGGCTCTTGAGGAGTGGGGTGACCAAGCCTCCCCCAGAGCCCTTGCCCAATCCATGGAAAAGGGGCTTTTTCCCCACCTCCGGTGCCCTGGAGGAAGTAGGAGCCAAAGACGCCCTGGGGGTTCATGGTGACATTTGGGAATCCCCTTTAAAACAGGGACGCCCAGATGCCCGCCCCCTTCCCAGGTGAAATAAGTATAGGGCTTTTGAAATACCCCTTAGCCATTCCCCCAGTTAAAGTGAAATAAATAGAAACCCCAAAAAGTCCTATATTCTGTATTTTCTGCCGGATAAGACGTTCCGGAATATAAGACGCACCCAGGTTTAGAGGGCAAAAACCAGGGAAAAAAAATATATACTAAATCTGGTGCGTCCATCTTCCAGGAGCATCTTGTACATGTTATGCCCCAAATGGTGTCCTATGCCCCCCCCCCATGTCTACCCATGTGTCCTCTGTGTGCCCCATCTCCCCCACGTGTCCTTTTGTGTGCCTCCCCCGCATGCCTCAGCTCCCCCCTCTAATCTCTTTCTGCCCCCTTCCATGTGTGCATCTCCTCTGTGTCCCCCTGCGTGCCTCCACTCCCCCTGCTATCCTCCCTTGCATGTCCTGCCTCCCTCCGTGTCTGCAGCAGCTTACCCAATACATGCGGTTGTGAGGACTGCAGACACCCGGCTTCTCCATACGCGCTTCCTCTACTGCGCAGCTTGTACTGATTGCGTCATCGGTAGCCGTGCAGTAGAGGAAGCATTTATGGACAAGGCGGGTGTCTGCAGTCCTCACGGCGGCATGTATCGTGTAAGCCACTGTCCCTGCAGACGAGGAGGGAGGCAGGACATACAAGGGGGGAAAGCAGGCGCAGCGGAGGCATGCGGGGGGGACACAGAGGAGACGTACACAGAGGGGGGCAGGAGGAGATTAGAGGGGGGGGGGAGTTGAGGCATGCGGGAGGAGCTAGGCACAGCGTGGACACAGGCAGGGAATCCTTGATGTTGCGGCGGGCTGCGGTTCATATCGGCGGGCGTTTGTAGGTCTGGAATTCCCTGCCTTTGCAGTATAAACTGCAGTGACTTTTTCTCCCCATTTTTGGGGGAGAAAAAAAATGTGTCTTTTATATGGCGGAGAATACAGTAACCATAAAAACTACCTTGAATGAATGTTGCAACGGCATTAACCTTAGAAACAATCCCATGCCAATTTCCTTGATACCTTGATTTAAGATCTCGGCACCACACTTGACAGTCCCTCACGCAGCTAGCTGAGAGCCTTAAAGAATTCCTTAGCCCTAATCAATTCTGTAATTGATGCCATGTGTGTGCAGGGAGATGCGCATAGGCTCACCTCACCTCCCATGTACTGGCATCCTTCTAAATAAGCTCCCGGTACAAAGCAGGGGTTGGTGCAGCCGCAGTATGTCCACGAGTGTACGTGCGCACTCCAGTGGGAAGATTTAGCCGGCACGCGCGGTCACAGGTGCCCAAGCAGACATACTGTACATGCACGTAGTCAGAGGGAGCGCACGCCGGTTATGTCTACCCGGGAGTGCGTTCATACACCCACGGACATACTGCGGCTGCGCCGACCCTGCTTCAATACCGGGAGCTTATTTAAAAGAACGGAGATAGACACCGGTCAACGAGGTGCAGGTGCGGTAAGCCTATGCGCACCTCCCCACACACATGGCATTAATTACATTAAAGAGGAACTTCATCCTAAACAAACGTACTGTCATTAAGTTACATTAGTTATGTTAATTAAAATGGATAGGTAATATAATCTCTTACCCATCCTGTTTTAAAAGAACAGGCAAATGCTTGATTTCATGAGGGCAGCCATCTTTTTGGTTGAAAGGAGGTGACAGGAAGCATCAGACACAGTTCCAACTGTCCTGTGTGCTGATCACCCCTCCCAGTTACTAGGCAACATGAACAACTACATAGGAAATCCCATCATGCTTTGAACAGCATCAGGGAAAAAAAGCCCGGGCATTTTTCTTTGATAGGTGGAGCTTAGCTAAAAATACAGATAAAAATGATGCTTTGGTAAGAAAAACAAAGTTCTGATGCTGTAAAACTGTTAGAAACACCAAGCCTTTTCAGTTCTGCTGAGTAGATTTTTAGTCTGGAGGTTCACTTTAAGGTATCCTTTAAGCTCGGGCTAACCACCGGGAGCTCTATGCAGGGTATAGTACACAGCGGACATTTTTACTCACCTCCTGGGGGATCCAGACATTAGTAGCCTTCTCCTTCCTGCCCTCCGAGGCTCTGAATCACTCTGGTGAGATCGCCGTCAGTGACCTCACAGCAGAGTTACAGCGCCACCTAGAGGACAGAGGGAAAATTGCAGTGCTGGAGCCCAGGGAGGTGAGTGAGTGCTGAGGCTACTGCTGGCTTTTTGGCAGCATGATTGTTTCCTGATTTTAGGGTCTGAAACATGCTGAAAAGACCCTAAAATCTGGAAGTAAGCATACTGCCACAGAGGTTAAAAGTCCCTCCGGGTGCAGCACCGCCCAGTGGTGGAAGAGGGTTAATGAAAGAGACACTTCCTTTACCCATCTTCCACCACTGGAGGGTGCTGCACTGCTGACACAATCCCCTGACTTACGATCACGTCATACCATGTGATTGGTACTCCGAGGAGGATGCAGAGATTGCAGTGACGCCAGTGGAGCAGAGGAGATGCCATCCAGCTGCCCGGCACAGGTAAATATGATCGCTCCCTGCGCCACTCTGCACACCCTGCCAGCCTGTGGAAGGCACCCTTCCTCAGCGGGGGGAAAAAACAGCCATGGAGCATCATATACTGTATTTTTCGGAATATAAGACACTCTGGAATATAAGATGCACCTAAGTTTAGAGGGCAAAAACCAGGGAAAAAAATATACTAAAGCAAAACGTATTCTAGGAGCTTCTTGTAGATGTTCTCCCCCAATCAGTGTCCTCCCGTGTCTCTTTCTGTCCTCCTTGGCTCTCCCTGTGTGTCCCCTTTTGTCCCCAGTCTGGCCCCCTGTGTCCCTTCCTGGTCCCCGTGTCCCCTCCTGGTCCCTCTATGTTCCTTCCTGGTCCCCCTGTGTCTGCTCCTGGTCCCCTCGTCCCACTGCCCCACACCCTGGTCCCCCTGTCCCTCCCCCCCAATGTCTCCTCTGCTACCCTGTTTAAAATTAAATCGTGGCAGCGTGGCTTACCTTCCTAGCAATTCCAACACTGGGAAGTCCAACCACTCCCCCCACCCCCAGGCTGGTCTCCTCTGCTCCCGGTTGGTCTTCACTGCTCCCTACAAAAGATAGAATAGCAGCAGAACGGCTCACCTCAGCTGACGATTCCAGCGTCAGCGATCTGCACACATCTCCTCTGTCACATAGCTTCCTCTATTGAAGGCTTCTGTTGACGTGATCAAAAATGTCCAGATTTCCAGTCACAGGCACGCAAGTGCACAGTTAATTGTAAAGCATACCCAAGTTAACTGGGGCTTCTTCCGCCCAACATGGTCATAGGTCTCTTGCCTCTTCCTGGTTCTCTTCGATTTGCTGTGTGACCCAGTACAGTGCACAACATGGCTAAGTCATGCTCTACTGCGCATAAGCTGACCCAGTGGCATGCCTGCATGATCACATTTCAACCATGCACAGATAGTTTTGGCATACTGCGCCTGTGCAACTGTGACCAAGGAAGCAGCACAAGGCTCCCGTGGCCTCGAGTGCTCTGCATATGCACAGAACACTCCCCATCATGGGAGTGCGATCAAGGATGAACACCGCTGGCTTCCCGCTGGCTTCTCCTGTCTCAGTCTTCTTCAGGCAGCACGATCCAGCACTGGCACCCCCTGCCTGCACAGACACAATAGCGGCTGTCTGCTCGCAGCAGAAAGAAAATGGCCAGGGTGCAGAGAAAGGGGTTAATTCACTAAGGGAATTAACACAACCTCCTGTTGCTCGTGCTATTAAATCAACATGCGTAACAAAGCTACCATGATACTTCACTTTACTATGTTAATCATCATACTAGTGAAGTATTTCGGTAGCGATACATCACTACAGCACAGCTTTTGTAAGTAGAGGCCACTGTTTGTTACACACGCTACGCTGCCACTAGGTATGGATTTTTCCTTTTAACATAATGCCAGTTGCATGACTCTCCTGCTGATCCTATGTCTCTAATACATTTAGGCCTGGTTCACATTAGCGTTCCCTGTCCGGATCCGCCTGATCGGATCCGGACCGTATACTGTACAAACGGAACATACGTTCCGCATAGCAATGCAAAGTCTATGCGGACGTTCACATGCGTACGTTCCGTACAGAACGGAGCCGGATCGGATCCGGACTCCGGACACTTTTCGAACATGCGCTATTTTTCGGGTCCGGATCATCCGGCCCACGCACCTGGACCGGAGCCTGACTGCACCATCCGGAAATAGAAACCTATGGGGAACGGAAAGCATAGAACACACAGGATACAAACACCTGACGTTCTACCCCACTTCCTATGCGTATTCTAGTGGCCATTTCGGATGGGGACATATGGGCAGCAGTGGGGCAGCAGTGACTAACGTGCTGGAGCTGTTTGGCAGTATGTTGGAGGTGGATGTGAGGCCTAAACAGCGGAGGACCTGATTCTACAGGTGCACCTTCTGCTGACCCCAACAATTTTATTAGTAATTTCGCTGTTTTTACCACACGGATCCGGATGGCAGCCTGATACATTCCTGATGCAAACGGTCCCGATCCGGATCAGGTCCTGATCCGATCCGGATCCGGTCCGTTTGCATGCCAAAACGCAAGTGTGAACGGGGCCTTAGCCACAGCCCCTCAACAAGCATGCAGATCAGGTGCTCTGACTGAAGTCAGACTGGATTAGCTGCATGCTTGTTTCAGGGGTGATTCAGCCACCACTACAGCCAAAGATATCAACAGGACTGACAAGCAACTGGTATTGTTTAAAAGGAAACCTCTATCTCCCTCTCAGTTAAGGTTCCCTTTAAAGACACCTGGGGGGTACTCGCCTCATGTGGGGGAAGCCTCCGGATCCTATTGAGGCTTCCCTCGCCCTCCTCTGTCCCACGGCGGCGGCAAAAATCCTTCCGGAGCGGCAGCAATGTGAATATTTACCTCTCGGGTCGCCTGCGCAGTAGAGCGGACCCGACGGAGATTGGCTATTTTCGCCTATCTCCATCAGAAGAGCTGCAACAGTGCCCCCGCTGGAGCCTGGAAAGGTAAATATTGAACAGGCTGTCGGATTTGTCGCCTGTACGTTTCGGGGGCTGCAGCGAGACCGCCGTGGGACACAGGAGGACGAGGGAAGCCTCGATAGGGTCCAGAGGCTTCCCCCTACTGAGGTGAGTACCCCCCAGGGGAACTTTTTTTCAGTACAGGTTTTTTTTAAGCCCCATACACACCTGCTTAATAGCGGTCTTTTATGCAGCACACTTATCAAACAACTTTTGTTGTGATACAAATTGAAACAAGCAGAAAAACCTACAGTAACCTCCAACCCCCCACTCCCTCATCCCAACCCCACCCCATCCCACGCAAATCCATATTAACCTTCATTTATCCCACTATATTGACTGTTCTGATTCCACTGTTCTGTGTTTATTTATGATATACATGCACGCTTTACTTAGCCATCTGTCTCTCACCTACAGTACCTACTCCTACCTATTGCCTGATAAAGCGGGGTCATACCTGCAAAATGTGTTGCATTTTCCCCGGAGTATGTAAATAAATTTGATCTGCTAAACTTTGTTGGCATATCTTGTGTCTGTTTGGAGGAGGTAAGTCCACCACTGCCTCCACAAATTTTAAACTTTTTAGACATTTTTATTCTTCTGGCGCCACTGTATCCCTTTTACATTATCTCCACAAGAAGTCAATCCAGCATCTGCACAATAGAGCAATCCACCATCTGCAGGAGGGACAGAGGTTCAGAACACTGGGGACACAGCTGCAGGGCACAAACAACCCACACTCATTGGGCTCAAATCTGGTAGCGTTTAGTAAATATTTACCTCATGGAATTGGGTTTACCTCATGAGGGAAATCAACTTTTGAATTCTGGTAGTTTAAGTAAAGTTTTACCTCATGTAATTTCATGAGGTAATTCATGTGGTAATTTTCTCCTAAAAATGTGTGGTATTTAGTAGTGAAATACCTCACACTTGAATTCTGAAGAGAAATGAGGGGCATGTTTGCATGTCTTTTACCTTACATAATTAGACCTACCTCTACCACATGATAAATGCAGTGCTGTGACAGAATTGGGAAATCTGTCACATAACATGGAGCCTTTTCAGCTTGTTCTGTGTTCAGGGCCCCCATATTTAGCGGAAATAAGTAAAAGTGATCTGACCAACAAATCCCCCCCCCCCCCCAGCTTCCATTTTGTTTTAAAAAAGAGAAAGTGCTCCAAACCCTGTACAATCCTTCATCTGCCGTGTCCCCCCTCAACATTGCCATTCCCCAACCTCTGGTTGGAAAAAAAAGTAAAAATGCTCCAACCCACAGCCTCTATTTTTTACAAAATTAAGTAAAACTGTGGCAAACACAGATTCCCCCCACCCCTCCTCCTCTGGTTAAAAGTGCTCCGAGCCCCCCCCCCCCCCCAGCAGCCTCTAAAAGTAAAAGTGCTGTAACCCCCCCCCCTCCAGACCCCCAGCCTCTAAAAGTAGAACTACTCACACCCCCAGTCTCTAAAAGTGCTGACCCCTCCCCCAGCCTCTAAAAGTGCTCCGACCACCCGCCCTCCCCCAGCCTCTAAAAGTGATCCTACCCCCCCCCCCCCCTTCCCCCAGCCTCTAAAGGTAAATGAGCTGGATTTTTTTATTTTATTTTTATAATAGATGCCTATAAATTTACTTTTCATAGGTTGCTACATAATCAAATATGCCTTCCCTCCTCAAAAAAAAATCTTCCAAAGACTATCCTAACTTATGGAAGACAACTAAAGACTATTACTTATTTGCTGCAGGCTTACCATGGAAATACCTCATGTTTTACCTCATGTTCGGAAATGGAGACAAAACTTTCAGAATTTATAAAAGAAGAGGAAAATGCCTCATGAGGTATTTTACCTACAAAAAAATATTTACCTCACATAGCTACCAGAATTGATCCCATTGTCTCCAGAAACGGTTCTGACCACGAGGCAGAAAGGTAGTTGTTTGTGATGAGTTCCCCCCCCCCCCCCCCGCCTTGAACAGCTGATGGATGTGCGCATCCACAGTGCAGAAAGACATTTCTGATGGGTAGTCAGAAGCGACAGAACACCGGCTCTAAATTATTGTATGAGAGGCGGCCTGGGTGGAAGTCTCCCCCTCCCCCCCCCCCCCCCTCTGGCCAGTCCACGACTGGCTCCAGGCTCCAGCTGGACCACAGCGGACCATCGTAGCAGACACTACACTGCCAGCTCCTGCTGGCTGCACGTGATCTGGCTGCAGATGGGAACTAAGCCTTATGCTAAATAGGTACACAATAACATTTTCTGACAGATTTACTGTCTGATTGATTATTTCCAACAAGTTTGATCCAATTTTCGATCAATTTTCCATTCACTTCTATGGAAAATTGATTGGAAATCGGATTGGACCTGTTGACAGTAAATCTGTCAGATAATTGTATCATGTGTACCTATCATTATAGCCCCCACACACAAGTTTCTAGAGAAGTTGTTTCTACGGTGTTACTCTCCTGCTTCATTCACTTGGTTGTTCAGCCACTGGGCTGAATCTATAGCAGTATCAAGTCCAAACAGCATGAGAGTCAGAAGGTTTTGTTTGGGATGGAGGGGAGGAGAATTGCTTGGGACTGTGAACCTTGGTAGAAAAAGCAAGGCAGCAGGTCACTTGTGGCAGTATATTTAGAGGTCTGCCTTTTCAAGGCCACTGTTTATTTTTATGTTCATAGCATAATCACTGCCTGTTTTGTTTTCTTTAACAGATCCCAGTAAAGCAATGCTGACAGAGCTCTCCTTGAACAGAGAGGAATTCTCGGAGTATCAGCTCCAAAAATACAGCGAGATCACTTTTTGCCTGCGTGAGTTCAGGGTAAGGAAGGCTTCAACCTAAAGAGATTCCTATCTCATTCATTTTAAATCAACAAGAACATTAACCAGAAGTTATTGAATATATCAGTTTCACATACATGATGGTTATGGAAAATGAACAGTTTACAAGATGCCTAATGTAAAAGTGAGGTGAGATTAAAGGACAACTGAGGAGTCATGTGACATGAGATAGACATGTGTATGTATAGTGCCAAGCACACAAATAACAAGGCTGTGTTCATTTTTTTCCTTTCTCTGCCTGAAAGAGTTAAACATCAGATATGTAAGTGAAAGTTTCTGTCCGGGTCGGGACCGCGTAGAGACCAGGTCGGACCGGTCATCAACAAAATGTATCCTTATTGAAGGACTAAAATATAACTTTTAATAAGAAACATTAACCATTTCAGCCGCAAGGAGGTGAGCTTCACGTCAGCAGCGTCAGCAGCTAGAGCCGCAGGGAGGCGCTAGTCACGTTCCTGCAGTTTGGGGGGTTTGAAGGCTATCGTGGGGGCAGATGCCCACGATCGTGCTGCTGCTGCTAGCAGGGGGGATTGGCTGCAGGGGACAAAAGTCCTTTGTGCCAATCCGAGCATGTCCGCCGAGAATAAACACTGTTTTTGTTCAAAAATAGTGTTTATTCTTTACATACTGATTTCCGCTGGTTTCCGACGCCGAGCGTTACATTTATGAATAGAAACAATGTTTCCATTCATAAACTCGCCGCTGCCACTGTGATCGGAGGCTTCCGATGAAAGCCTACGTCACTTCCCCTAGTTACAATGTAAATGATACATTGTACGCTAATAAGATTTTTGCTCAGTGGGACATCTTGTGGCCAAATAGTAAAATACACCTACTGACTTTAAAGAGGATCTGTAACATCAAAAGATCCCCTGGGGGGTACTCACCTCGGGTGGGGGAAGCCTCCGGATCCTAATGAGGCTTCCCACGCCGTCCTCTGTCCCACGGGGGTCTCGCTGCAGCCCTCCGTACAAGATGACGTCATTATTTACCTTCCCGGCTCCTGCGCAGGCGCTCTGACGGCTGTCGGCTCCGAACTACACGGAAATACCCGATCGGCGTCGGGTCTGCTCTACTGCGCAGGCGCAAGTTTCCGGCGCCTGCGCAGTAGAGCGGACCCGACTGAGATCGGGTATTTCCGTGTACTTCGGAGCGGAAAGCAGCCACAGCGCCCCCGCTGGAGCCTGCAAAGGCAAATATTGAACTGACAGTCGGCTCTGTCGCCGGCTGTTCGGAGGGCTGCAGCGAGACGCCCGTGGGACAGAGGACGGCGTGGGAAGCCTCATTAGGATCCGGAGGCTTCCCCCACCCGAGGTGAGTACCCCCCAGGGGATCTTTTTGACGTTACAGAGTCTCTTTAAGGGGAAAAAAATATGTTTGCCAAGAGGGCATCTTATTATTAAATATTGGGCTTAAAATGTGTGATGGATGTAAAGCAGAAAAAATGCACCTTTATTCCAAATAAAATATTGTCACCATACATTGTACTAGGGATAACATTTTAACGTTCCAATACCCGGGATTTTCCAGTGAATGGCAGGGGGCGGCCAGATGACCCCATAAGCGCTGAAGACCCACTTGACTGAGGGTCATAACATAGCTGTGAGTGGCCACAGCGTGGGGTGTGGTGGTGGTTTCTCACTGAAGTGAGCATAGCAACCTCCCTGTGTGGAAGTGGAGATTAATCCAGGATACCAGCTGTATATAAGAAGAGTTTGTTGGGACTTTTATGAGCGCAGCAAATTTGTGAATATATATATATATATATATATATATATATATATATATATATATATATATATATTTGTTCATTTTTGTAATGATCTTAGGATTTGAGGCTTAGTCCACATATATCCATTACCTATCAGAGTATCCTAAGACTTTACTGTTAATTCAGTTTTGTGGTTGCCTACTAGTGGCTTCTTTCCGTTTTTTCTTTTATATTTCTTATTAAGAGTTATATTTTAGTCCTTCAATAAGGATACATTTTGTTGTCGATATCCTATTCAGGTATTTGTTGTTGTTTACCGGGTTGGACTAGGTCAGACTATAGCATAACCCTCACTGATAAGTAATTACAGCCATAAAATACTTTCCTGTCAGTAAATGGCTTTTGAGAGCAGGAAAGAGTTAAAAAGGGTCAACGATTCATCGATTTGTGCTCTAGTATACTTCAATGAAGGTGTCATTGAGCAGAGACAATGAAACAGTATACACTTAAAAACTAGATTTAAGTATAAACTAAAACTGTAGTATATGGCGGATAGATACCTTTGTTTTTCTTATCAGTTTATTTTCACCTCGGATGTCCTTTAAGTACATCAAATAAGTCCTGAATGATGGTGAAAGACCCCAAATTTTATGTTTGCTGCTTTGTCTTAAATACTCTGCAAAACCTTAGCAAGGATAGCCACATGTAATTGTTCTATAAGCATATGTTTTCACATAGTCACACTATATTTAAAGTTGCTGGTGTAAATCGCAATTACTTTTAAACACAGATTTAGTCCAGTTACAACATGTTCTTTGAGGGTACCTTTTACGACAGCCTCTAAAATTCACTAAAACTGTATGGAAGGATGCCAGGGGAAAGTATAAAAGGGGAGGGTTTACTAGATCACAAAAATAATATAAAAGTAAACGGGGGCTACTAGACTTCCATGGAAATCGATTAGGAAGAGGAGTAGCCCACTAGGGAAAACTGTCAGGGGAGAGAGGAATCACTAGACCACCAGGGAAAACAATAATGGACACCACTATAAGAAGGCACGCAGGCCATTATAAAGGGGACACATCACAGGAAATACTTTAAGGCAAAACCACTATGAGGGGTATTTAGCATAAGGACTACTATAAGAGGGCACTACAGTTGTAGGTGCGAAAAACACTATGTTGACACTGTAGCGCATAGGTGTCCACCTCTAAGAGCCTGCGGGCCAAATTTGGCCCGCAGCGCCATAAAACTTGACCTGCTGATGGCTATCGCAGTTACCATTGAGCTTGGCCAGTGGCCATGTTGGCAGCCTCGCCTCTACTGTCTGCTTCGTTTTCACTTGTGTTACAGATGCTTGAGCCTTGCTCTACCCTATGCCTCTATATACGGAGTGATAAAGTGTGGTTATGCTCTAACACTCATTAGCTCTGCCCATTCCCGACGTCTTCTTTGATGGTTGCTGCAGCTCTGCAGACTGCAGGGAGAGACATCTCTTTAGTTACCAGGCTAGTGTCTGGTCTGACTTTTCATACTCCTTAATGAGGAATTCCCTCCCTTCTTCCCCCTTTCCAGAAGTCGTCAGTCCCCTCCAAAGTACAGGAAGAGCGAGCGCATGAATCTGCACAGCATGGGGGAGATCAGTAAGCAGGAGTTAAGTGAGACGGTGTGTATGTGTGTAGCACTGTGTTGCAGGATGTGTGTGTGTCAGTGAGTGCTGGAGGTGTGTGTGTGTGTGTGTGTGTGTGCGTGCGTGTGTGCGTGCGTGTGTACGTGCGTGCGTGCGTGCGTGCGCATATATCAGTGTGTGCTGCAGGATGTGTGTGTCAGTGAGTGCTGCAAGATGGGGAAGTGTATGTGACATGATCCTCCTTCAACCCTTTAGGAAGATTCCGCGCCTGAATCCCTGTCACCATCCTCCTGGAGCCCAGTTAAGTCTAGAGCTCGGTGGACTCCTGGCGCCAAGTGGGATGGCAGCTTGAGCTCGGAGCTCCGCTCAGCCTGCCTTCTCCACAGCCTCCCCACTTTTAGCTGAGTGCTCCGGGCGGCTCCCGTGATGCTCCCACGGATGTCGGGTACTGCAGAGACGGCAACCATGGGCCGCTATGTGACGCGGTCTAAGGAGAATCAGACGCCAAAAGCAGGGAAGACTGGACCAAGATCCACCGCCAAGATGGCGGGGTTCGGTTGCCAGCCCATGCTCAGGTCAGACTTTTGATTGTAATCAGGTGGCAGAGGCAGTGGTTAAATTGCTGAGGCCTGAACTAGCGCAGATGATTTCTGAGGTGATGGGGTAGCAGATTAAAGCCATGCAGGAAGACATTAACCACTTATCCCACAACTACAGTATATCTACGTCGTCTGTGACTTTATCAAAGCCACAAGGACGTAGATATAAGATTTTGTGCTTTTTTGCAGCTGTGCACGATCAGGCGCACTCCTGTCTGCTCCCACCGGGACATTCAGCTGCAGTACGAATTAGTAAACGGGAACTTGTTCCCTTTAAGCCAATCAGCCTCCCTCCCTCGGATGAACAATTGCTGCAGTATCTACAGTTGTGTTCAAAATTATTCAACCCCCAATGCTGTAAAGGGGTTTAGGGAATTTAGTGTACATTTGTAATTGTGTTCAGAATGAAATCTTACAAGGACTTTTTAAAGAACCAAATGCAACTTAAATGACATCAGTTGTTTTTGTAATACAGTATTAAATGTTTTTCTTGTGATTTCTTCATTGACACAATTATTCAACCCCTTAAAGACTACCACTCTTAAGAACAGAGGCTCATTCAAGTGTTTTCGATCAATTATTGAAAAAACACCTGTGGACGTTAACAAGCAGCAATCAAGCATAATAAGCACCAAATAGGCATATTTAAAATGACTGTGATACTCAGCTCCTTCTAGACATTTACTGGTGTGTTTACAAACATTGTGAAGTCGAGAGAATGGTCCAGGAAGACAAGAGAAGAGGTGATTTCTCTTCACAGGAAGGTCAATGGCTATAAGAAGATTGCAAAGATGTTAAACATACCAAGAAACACCATAGGAAGCATCATTCGCAAATTCAAGGCAAAGGGCACAAGTGCTACCTGGTCGTGGCAAAAAGAAGATGCTGACTTTAACTGCTGTGCGCTACCTGAAGCGCAAAGTGGAGAAAAGTCCCTGTGTGACTGCTGAGGAACTGAAAAAAGATTTGTCAGATGCGGGTACTGAAGTTTCAGCTCAGACAATAAGACGCACACTGCGTAATGAAGGCCTCCATGCCAGAACTCCCTGGTGCCACCCCCTTGCTGTCTCCAAAGAATAAGAAGAGTCGACTGCAGTATGCTAAAAGTCATGTGGACAAACCACAAAAGTTTTTGGATAGTGTTCTGTGGACTGTTGAAACAGAATTAGAACTGTTTGGGCCCATGGTTCAACGCTATGTTTAGAGGAGGAAGAACAAGGCCTATGAAGAAAAGAACACCTTGCCTACTGTGAAGCATGGCGGGGGGTCAATCATGCTTTGAGACTGTTTTGATTTTGCAGGTACAGGGAAGCTTCAGCGTGTACAAGGTACCATGAATTCTCTTCAGTACCAGGAGATATTGGATGAAAATGTGATGCAGTCCATCAGAAAACTGAGGCATGGGAGACGTTGGACCTTTCAACAGGACAATGATCCCAAGCATACCTCCAAGTCCACTAGAGCATGGTTGCAGATTAAAGGCTGGAACATTTTGGAGTGGCCATCGCAGTCACCAGACTTAAATCCGATTGAGAACCTCTGGTGGGACTTAAAGAAAGTAGTTGCAGCGCGCAAGCCTAAGAATGTGACTGAACTGGAGGCTTTAGCCCATGAAGAATGGGCTAAGATATCTGTAGATCGCTGCCAGACACTTGTGTCAAGCTATGCTTCACGTTTAAAAGCTGTTATAACTGGAAAAGGATGTCGTACTAAGTACTAATAATGAATGTCACTTGGGGGTTGAATAAAACTGATAATTATGTGAGCACAGAAAAGACATTTGTGGTTATTTCATTATAATTGTTATGTTATATTTGTCTGACTTACAAGTGCCTCTTTGATTTAATTGTAAACAAGAGGACTGAAATGATCAAAATCAATGTCAAACTGGCCAAAACACTCAATTTCAATTTATAGTTTTGAACACAACTGTAACTGCAGCAATCCTTCATCTCTCCCCCTCCATAGCCAGGCCGCTAGCAAAAAGAGGGTGCAGGCAACCTGTCTTGCCTCGCCAGGTTCCTGCGACCTTCCTGCAGCCCGAGCCTACGATTACCGCTATGCCGAAAATCCAGGTCCCGGGCTGCAGGAAGGTCGCAGGAACCAGGTAAGGTAAGATACATCTGGCTTTAATAGGTGGGTGCTAATCCAGAGGGCACATCTGGCAATAATGGGGGGGAACAATTAATATGGGGACACATCTGACTAATGAGGGGCTTAATTCCGGGGGCACATCTGCCTGTCTGTACTGAGGGGTGGCAAATACAGGGGGCTCATCTGGCTATACTGGGGGCTGATATTGGGGAACACATCTGGCTATATTGGGGGGATACTGGGGACACATCTGGCTATGTACGGAGGGCATGGTTTTTAATTACTGTCACACTTTTATTTTTAAACTGGAATAAGTAAAAAAAAATGTACCCTCTTTTTCTTATGAAAATGTGTAGAAACAAAATTTATTCTTGGGGAAAAAAATACTCCCAATGAAAGTCCAGTTTGTCTTGAAATAACATCTAAATCATTTAGGTGTTGTGAGCCCCTGGCTCACAACATCAGTTATAACTGATTAAATAGGAACATATCTAAAACGTCAAAACTGCTCTGGTCCATAAGGGGAAAACAAGGTCTGGATGCGAAGTGGTTAAAGGCCATGAAATGTGAGTACAGGCAGTAGAAACACATTTAAGCAACTGGGAAAATAGATATGAGGAAACGCGTGCCTTCATACAGACAGCCTGTAACAAGCAAGTGATTCTGTTTGATAAGTGAACAATTTGGAAAAATTGCTTGCGGAGGAACAATCTGTGGGTAATTGGTTTACTGGAGATGTATAAAGTGGCAGATTTGGTGCAAATATGCACAGTGGAGCTACCGAAGGCTTTGGGCTTGAAGGGCGCTCGCAAGGTGGAGCAAGCACATTGCATAGGACCCCCGAGAGATGAATATAAACTGCCGAGGCCTGTGATAGCCCACTAGACTATGCTGACAAGATTGATGTTCTGTGTGCATATCGTACTCATAGGCTGCTAGAGCTTGATGGAAAGAGGTTGCTTCTATTTGCAGATTATTCAGCAGAAGTAAATCGTGTAAGGAAAGCTTTTAATCATGTTTGCCAAGCACTTGTTAAAAGAAAGATCAGATTTTCATTGAACTACCCTTCAGTGTTGCATATTACTTGCTCTGATGGTAAGCGAGTTACCCTCCACACACCCTCGGAGGCTGAGAACTTTGTGATTAATCTGACGGAAGAAAACACAAAACATCACATAATACTGTTTCAATAGCCTATCTCTTAGTAAACAGTTCCCGGTGCCTTGCATTCACTTGTGTATCCACCACTGATCAGCTGTCATAGGCCCTCACCATGTGCCACCGTTGCCGAACCACAGACAACAGAAAAAGGCCTTGTGTAGTGAGCACTCACTCCAAACTGCCCAAAAGTAGTGAAGCAGACACTTCCACAGTGATTACACCACAGACAGGGTCTCACAGGTCCTCACCATCTATTCTGGCTGCCCAAGCACAGACAGCAATAAAGGCATAGACCCACGAGCTCAGATCACCTCCTCATGTGTGTAGGTTGTTACACCACCACCGCTAGCCTCTCACCTTGTTGGTTGCTGCCCAGATTATAAGACAGCGACCATGCTTTATTATATCCCCAACACTCTCCACAGCGTTTCTTCAGCGGTATAGATAAATCTCCCAGCTTAAAAGGCTTGTTTAGACCTAATAACTGAAGGAGCTTAACATAGTGTAAAACTGTATCATTTATTAAAAAGTTAAAAGTAGTGCACTCACATCTCCCCAGTAAAAATGCGTATATCAACAAGACAGATCCAGCATGTTCGACTCGCCCATGCCTCTAAGCTCCGCCCAACGCGTTTCGTACCTCCGTACTCATCAGGGGCTGGAGGCGTATGGGTAATCGGTGTTTTTATATCCAACATCCTTAGTCGTTTGCCCTACCGGAATTATGCCAATCAGTAAGATGGCCGCTATAGTACTTCCGCCCTTAGAACTCCCTGCAGCCTTTCGCTGCGTCCTGTCCCAGCAATACATTGCCCAATGGAATGCGTCCACGTCATACCAGGCATGCCTCCAATCCAGTGGCGGACACAGCCAGCAGCGGGCCCCTGTGCAAAATTCCAATTGCGGGCCCCCCCTGACATGTAGCTAAAAGTGGGTGTGGCCATAACTAAATTGGGTGTGTTAACACATTGCATCTGTTTACCAATTCAGTCTATAGCAACCTTTCCTGAGGCCCAGAAATATTTCTTGATGCATACATGTGGCATATGCATTATACAGCTTACTGAACGAAAGCTAAACTTATCTCCAAGACCCCCAATCCTGCGTCATTAAGACCGAGGCTGACATGGCAGGCTCTGTGTTTTAAACTTGAAAGCATACCCAAAGTGAGAGGGATATGGAGGCCAACATACTTATTTCCTTTTAAATAATGCATATTGCCTGGCTATCATGCTGATCCTCTGCCTTTACTACATTTAGCCACAGCCCTGAACATGCAAATCAGATGTTTCTGACTGCAAAGTGGAGCTGACTGGAGCAAATGCAAATCAATGTAGGATTGACTAGCCAAAGATGGTGCAGTCTGCAATCTAGACCACCTGGCTGGAACCTAATACAGAGGTTGAGTGAGCTAGGAGGCAGGAGGTACACTGGGAAAACAAGACAGTGGATTGTAAACAGGAGGCAGTTCCAGGATGGGTTTTTTTTCAGAGTGCTATGCAGGTGCTGTATTCTCTGCCGGGGCAGATGCTGACCTGCGGCGCCGCAGCAAAAAATGGGCGTGTCCACACACTAGAAAGTGGGCGTGGTAATGACAGGTCATGAGCAGGGCCAAATGTACATGAACTTAGCAGTGGTGTGATTCAAAGACAGTGGTCATCACCACGGAAACATTAAATGAAGCCCTGTCTCCTAATAAAAATTAGATGGTGAGCTCCTCTGAGGACAGTCAGTGACATGACTATGTATTCTGTAAAGTACTACGGGAGATGTCAGTGCTATATACATAATAATATGGTAGGACATTAGACTATGACTATGGTAGGATTAGATTGTGAGCTCCTCTGAGGACAGTCAGTGACATGACTATGTACTCTGTAAAGTACTACGGGAGATGTCAGTGCTATATACATAATAATATGGTAGGACATTAGACTATGACTATGGTAGGATTAGATTGTGAGCTCCTCTGAGGACAGTCAGTGACATGACTATGTACTCTGTAATGAGCTGCAGAAGATGTCAGTGCAATATAAATACATAATAATAATAATATGGTAGGACATTAGACTATGACTCTGTAAAGTGCTGCAGAAGATATCAGTGGTATATAAATGCATAATAATATGATTAGACATTAGACTGACTATGGTAGGATTACACTGTGAGCTCCTCTGAGGACAGTTAGTGACATGCCTATGTACTCTGTAACTAGCAGACCAAGAAATCCAAAGTACAGGTCCAATGCATTTTAAGAGACCTTAAAAGAAACCTAAAATGACTTAAAAAAAAAAAAAAAAGGTATTTCACTTACCTGGGGCTTCTGCAGCCAGAAGCCCTCGCCATCACGGAACAATCCTCCGGTCCCTGCGGCAGCTATGTTTTGTTATCGCGACTTGGAAGTCGATGGCCACTGCACCTGTGCAGGACGCTCCCAGCGCCAGGAGCGCCAACGAGGATGTGAACAGCATACGGCCATCAACTTCCAAGTTGCGATAACGAAACATAGCTGTGACGGGGGACTGGAGGACTGCTCAGAGACGGCATGGGCAGAGGGCGGGCAGGGGGCTGGAAAAAGTCCCCGGGTGAGTGAAACATTTTTTAAGTCATTTCAGGGTTCCTTTATCCAATACAATAACATTTCTATAGCGCTTTTCTCCCATAGGACTTTAAGATACAGTATATGTGCAAAACAATCGAAACTGCTCCCAAATTCACTGAAGAACAATAAATAAAACCCCCCATAAACACCTAATTCCTACAATACTCAAACAAACGTCAGTGGATTACAATTCAGTGTCCGTGACACAACCATATCTCCCTCCTACTGCTTCTACCTACAGCCAAATTTCATCCTTACTGACACCCAATCTTGCCACTACAGGTAAATCCTCACAGCCAGATCTAGCCCCCCTCCTAGAACTCACACCTGCCCCCCATAGCTAAATCCCCCCACACACAGACATGTCCACATCTCCTCCTCTTAGACTACACAAACTTATGCCAGCTCTCCCCTTCTGCCACATCCAGACACTTGCCTGCATGAGACTCTGAGAGGAGATTCAGCATCACAGCATGTGTGTTTTGGCTTCTGACTCCTGTCAGTGGAGCACAGCAGCGTGACCTTTCACCAGTCCAGCAGCGTCCGTTATATGCCTCTCAGGGGACGAGAATCGTGGCCGGAGATCCATCATGGTAGGAGGGGGGAGGTTAGTCCAAAGAAAAGCTGGGCCCTGAATCCGATCTGCAGTCACCTGTCTCCTCTGGCTCCTCGTCAGGATCATCTGCCAGCTCTCTCCTCTCCTCAGCTGTTTCCCGCCGAGCCACACATATTGGCTTACGCAGAGACGTCAGATCAGCGTGTCTGATACTGACGTCTCTCTCAGTACCGCAATGCAGAGTAGTTCACCAGCCTCAGGATATTATCATGCAGATCACGGGGAGTCCTATTGGGATGAGGGGTCCATCACACCTCTCAATTTCAGAGTCCACAATCATAGAAATTCCCATCCAGGACTCGACCCACAAACGGATGTGATATAATCACTGGTGTTTATTCCATTATAGCAGGAATGTATACAGTACAACAAAACAGCACGACGTTTCGGGCATCGGCCCTTTATCAAGTGCTCAAACTTCTGATATGACAGTGTAACATATATAGACACACCTTAACACACCACACCCAACAATTTGGGGGCAGGCACATGCTTAGTTACTAGTTAACCCTTTCCAGGGTAAAGAGCTGCTATCTGTTTAAAGGAAACATCTGAGACTAAAGTCTTCATTCAAGCCACCAGGTGATTGGGTCCCCAAACACTCCATCCAGTAGGCCTCACGTCTAAGGAGCGTGTTTCTATGGGGCTTGCCCTCCTGAGAGGATACAACTTCCAATATCTGCCATCTTAATTGGCTCACGCTATGTCTTGACTCGACAAAATGTCGTGCCAGGGGGGACACTGTATTTATGTCCTCTCCCCTATCCCTGGCTTTTTTCAGGACCTGGATGTTACTTTTGTGTTCGTTGAGCCTAATCTTGATTTCCCTTGTGGACTGACCCACGTACCCCAGGCCACAGGGGCACTTGATGTAATAAACCACCCCCTTTGTGTCGCATGTGGCAAAATCTCTAAGTGTGACAGCTGCTCCTGTGCGGGGGTGATGTACCTCTGGGCCCTTAATGATGTTGTTACAATGCTGGCAGTGGAGGCACGGGAATGTCCCTATCTTAGGGGGCCCAGAAATCTCTGGACTACACCCCCAGTCCTACCAATGTCAGCCCTTACCAAATGGTCTCTTAGTGACTTTGCTTTTCTATACACAAATCTAGGTGGAGCTCTACAGATTGGAGCAATTTGTGGATCCATCTCAATCACCGGCCAGAATTTCAACATTACGTCTCTCAATATTGCAGATTCTCTGCAATATGTGGTGACAAAATTTACTTCGTCTGCTTGACCACATTCAACAGTTTTATATTGTCTCAACGTTTCTCTGGTCATCCCTGAAAGAGGGAATCTTGAAGGGGAAGATCGAGAAATTTAAAAGAGATACAAAGGATTACGAATCAAATAGAGTCTATACCTGGCGTTTGGTGAGACGGCTGGCACGTCAATACCAGCAGCATCCTCCGGCAGCCGGCGGCGCTTCCGGGTCTGAGAACTCCGGCAGTGAGCAGGAGTACGCGACCCCTTTTCCTCACACACAAGGAGAGCCCAGGGGAGGTGGAGGCAATCCACCGAGGGGAAGGGGCGGACCTGCCGACGGAAGAGGAAGAAGCCGAGGCAGAGGAGGTCGGAGACCGCAAGGAGCCCCGCAGCTACAGCCCCAGAACCGCCCGTTCACCCGCAGCCAACAATAGGAGCGATGTGTCGGCTGACGGACACACGCGGAGAGGACGCAGGCGGCGCCGGACACTTCGTGCTACATGTTACAGAAAGGGTGAGTCAAGATCGCATGAACAATGCGGCAATCAGTGTAAGGAATAATGAGCTGCATACTGATGTTACTAAAAATAGAGAAGAGGGGACCCATGTTAATCCAGGGGACCGTAATGTTGAAATTCTGGCCGGTGATTGAGATGGATCCACAAATTGCTCCAATCTGTAGAGCTCCACCTAGATTTGTGTATAGAAAAGCAAAGTCACTGAGAGACCATTTGGTAAGCGCTGACATTGGTAGGACCATAGATTTCTGGGCCCCCCTAAGATAGGGACATTCCCGTGCCTCCACTGCCAGCATTGTAACAACATCATTAAGGGCCCAGAGGTACATCACCCCAGCACAGGAGCAGCTGTCACACTTAGAGATTTTGCCACATGCGACACAAAGGGGGTGGTTTATTACATCAAGTGCCCCTGTGGCCTGGGGTACGTGGGTCAGTCCACAAGGGAAATCAAGATTAGGCTCAACGAACACAAAAGTAACATCCAGGTCCTGAAAAAAGCCAGGGATAGGAGAGAGGACATAAATACAGTGTCCCCCCTGGCACGACATTTTGTCGAGTCAAGACATAGCGTGAGCCAATTAAGATGGCAGATATTGGAAGTTGTATCCTCTCAGGAGGGCAAGCCCCATAGAAACACGCTCCTTAGACGTGAGGCCTACTGGATGGAGTGTTTGTGGACCCAATCACCTGGTGGCTTGAATGAAGACTTTAGTCTCAGATGTTTCCTTTAAACAGATAGCAGCTCTTTACCCTGGAAAGGGTTAACTAGTAACTAAGCATGTGCCCGCCCCCCAATTGTTGGGTGTGGTGTGTTAAGGTGTGTCTATATATGTTACACTGTCATATCAGAAGTTTGAGCACTTGATAAAGGGCCGATGCCCGAAACGTCGTGCTGTTTTGTTGTACTGTATACATTCCTGCTATAATGGAATAAACACCAGTGATTATATCACATCTGTTTGTGGGTCGAGTCCTGGATGGGAATTTCTATGATTGTGGTCTCTCTCAGTACCACCAGCCAGAGGGGAGGGAGGGAAGGAGGGGTGTGGCCAAATAGCGTTCCTCGGCTCTTAGCTCCTGCAGCTCTGACACAATGTAAAAAATTAAAAATCATCAGCAGTACTGAATGGGCCCCTCCAGAAACGGAACCTGAAGGGCCCTTGTGCCTCTGCACGGGCGTATGTCCGCCCCTGCTCCAATCCCATCACCTGCCTTCAACAGCAGAGCTCCGGTCCGCCCTCACCCTGGACAAATGAGGCTCCGCCCACCCGGCATCATTCCGTGGACGTCCTATAGAATGTACGGAATCTGCTCGAAAAACTGGAATCAAAGAGCCGACTCCTATGAAGTATCATCACAGCTACTCCTTACATGGTTAAATAAACAGATACACCCTCTCCTCAAACCCCAATGGGCATAACTCACTCTAATATCAGAGTATATATAGGTCACATAACAGCATAATGACATTTTACCTAATACATAGGTCTACTCACTCCATATTTTCCTAGCAGCATTAATACATACATAACTTCCAGACAACATAGTAATAATCATAGCAGGTGAATATCTATATATATATATATACCTAGCAGCATTATTACATAACAACCTTCCAAACAACATAGTAACAATCATAGCAGGTGAACATCAATATATATACCCATTACTAATACACCAATGCAACATACATGCAAACCGCTATATATGCACATCCATGCCCCATGCATACTGCTCCTCCTACCTACATAACCAAAGGGGGGGTTGGGGTGGGGGGCAGGGGTGGAGGGGGAAAGGGAGGGGAGAGGCAGGAGGAAAAGAGGGGGGCAGGGATTAAGGAGCAAGGGGAGGAACGGATAGAACTGAGGGGAAGAAAGGGATGTACATTTGCCCCATATCCCTCAACTAATCGTCTGATATAAAATAATTGAGGTCAAACTCAATATTAAGACCCCTCGGATGCATAGTCTACATCTCATATATCCAGCACGATTCCAGCTTGGATAATTCCCTCATCCTATTGCATCCTCTCCATTTCCATGTTAGTTTCTCTATCCCACAAAATCGCAACCCTATCGGGTCCCTCGCATGACACTCAGAAAAATGTTTAGATAAATTATGTGCCTCATTACCTTTCTTAATATTCCGTACGTGTTCCCCTATACGTTCCTTCAATTTCCTAGTTGTCCTCCCTATGTATTGGTATCCACATGGACACCAACACAAATACACCACATGGTGAGTATTACACGTGATACAGTCCCTTATCTTATACTCTTTACCATTACTCCATCCCACAAATTGCTGTCCCCTATATCCCTGTGCTTCCCTACATCCCACACAATTACGGCAAGGAAAAAAACCTTTACTCCCCAATAAATCTCCCCTTTGGGCTTTTGGGCCATCTATAAAACTGGGGACTAGGATTTGTTGCAAATTTTGTGCCTTCCTATATATAAACCGTGGCTGTACTGGTATTTTAGATCCCAAAACATTATCGGCCGTCAATATGTTCCAATGCTTTTTGAAAACCCGTTCTACCTCACCATATCTAGAATTATAGTCCAATAGTATAGCATATTAAAAGTTGGCCCCGTCTTGAGTTCCACTCCTCCTATTTTGTAGCATCTGTCCCCTGTCAATGTTACAACAAAACAAAAAACACCCCTGATTCTTATTGTATAACACAGGTACCCTATCCGGAGAGGACTAATTAGTAAAATTTAACTTTTAATGATCTACATTAAAAATGACCTATGTTTGTCATAACACATAGAAAGTGATGCATGGGTGGGGGGACATATATCAGTGGTACAAGAGACCATCCACCCCTTTTCCCATTCCTAACTGGTTAACTCTACACAAAACTCGACATGTTTCATTTCCTAAAGTGGAAATTTCGTCAGGAGTGAAAGTGCTCAGTGCTAGAGTGCCATAGTGCTAAAAAACGAGTTACATAATATACATTATCACATTTCTAATATAACAAACAGACAGAATAACGGCCGTAAACACACAGCCCTGTCAATGTTCTCGGTCGCATCCCTGATCTGCAACAGTCTCTCTCTGTCTTTCTCGAAAAACCTGTCAATTAACATGTCTGTCTGCTCCCTGAAATCAGAGATCTCTGAACAGTTCCTCCTAATCCTATACATTTGACCTTTCGGTATATTGGTGAGCCAATTCCTGTGATGGCAGCTGGAGTAGGGAATATAACCATTTCTATCGGTCTTCTTGAAATGTGTCCTCATCTGCAGTCTGTCCCGTTTCCTATAGAGGTCCAGGTCTAGGAAGCAAATTCTGTCTTGACTATATTCCGCCGTAAGCCTAATACCTTTCTCATTAGAATTGAGCCAGCATAAATATTTCTCAAACTCCTCTGCACCATCACCCCAGATGATGCAGAGGTCGTCAATGTACCGAAACCATTTTTTTTACTGGACTACTCCTACTATCTCTTAATACATCTCTCTCCCACTTATCCATAAAGATATTCGCTACACTGGGGGCGAACTTCGCCCCCATGGCACATCCCGTAATCTGTCTATAATAGTCACCTGCATACCAAAAATAGTTGTGAAACAAAACAAATTCCAAAAGACGCAAAATAAAAAGAATTTGCTCCCTTTTGAGAGTTCCATCATCTACCAAAGCATGTTCAACCGCCTGTAACCCTAGGTCGTGGGGTATTATTGTGTATAAAGATGCCACGTCAGCGGTCACCAGTAGGTCACCCTCTCTCAGCCGCAACTTTTCTACCTCCTGGATCATCTGCTTCGTGTCACCAATCAGGTGTGGAAGTCTTTGTACTATTGGCTGCAAAAATCTATCGATATATTCTCCCACTCGTTGGTTTAGGGATTCAATCCCACTTATTATGGGTCTCCGTGGGGTTTTTTCTAAATCTTTGTGTATTTTCGGATTTTGATAGATAACCGGAATTCTTGGGGTATCAATCATAAGGTATTTAAACTCTGCATTGTTAATTATATTTGCCTCCAAGCCCCCTCTTAAAATATTCCTTAATTTGTCTCTATTTCTTTGTGGGGTCCCCATTAAATTTTTCATAGGTTAATGCATCACCAACTATCCTGTCCAGTTCTTCCACATACTGCTCTTTCCTCATAACAACCACCCCACCCCCCTTATCCGCTGGTCTCACCAAAAGATCTTTCCTTTCTGCCAGTTTCAGGGCTGTCAATTGCTCACTATCCTTCCTCTGATCATCTAATTTTTCCAAATCTGCTACTATTAAACGTTTCAACAGTACTTCCAACACTGCTTCCTCCTGGATTAAACAATGACCTATTGCGCAGACCTGTATGTACATACTCCGTTGCCACATTGTTCCTATTGATAGAATCCCCCTTAGATATAAAGTATTTCTTAACATTCCGTTTCCTCACAAATTTTTGAATATTGATGTATGTTCCAAATTTGTTCAATCCTTGCTTAGGGGCATATTTAAGGCCTTTATCCAGAATCGCCACTTCCTCTGGTTTCAATTCAATCTGACTGATATTAAAATGCCCTTACCTTTTACCTCCTTCTTTTTTCTTCTCCCCCCTCTGCACCCTCTTCTATTCCCCTCTTTCTTCCCCTCCCCCACCCGAGTCCACCTCCCCCTCCCCCACTCGCTGTCTCCTCATCTCATCCCAAATCTTCCCAAAAAAAATCATCCCCAACATCATTTAAGGGGTCAAAGCGGTTTTGTATGGGCACCTGTTCTGAGGTACTAAATTGTGTGTTTTGTGGTTTCCAGTCCCTTCTAGGTCTCTGGAAGCTAGGGGGTGGCCTATATCCCGGGGTTCTGGGTTGATCGTAGTGGCCTCTCCGTCCCCCATTCTCACCATAATTGTCATCCCTTTGATACCCTGCTCCTCTGTTTCCTCTGCCATAGTTTGAATATTGAAGTCTTGGACTCCCTCCCCACCTATGTCCCAATCTCGGGGACCTAAATTGTGTCTGCTGGGGTATTGCCCCTCCTCCCTCTTCCCTCCCCCCTACACCCCTGCCCCCCCCTTTGGTTATGTAGGTGGGAGGAGCAGTATGGGTGGGGCATGGATGTGCATATATAGCGGTTTGCATGTATGTTGCATTGGTGTATTAGTAATGGGTATATATATTGATGTTCACCTGCTATGATTGTTACTATGTTGTTTGGAAGGTTGTTATGTAATAATGCTGCTAGGTATATATATATATATATATATATATATATATGTATATATATATATATATATATATATATATATATATATATAGATAGATATTCACCTGCTATGATTATTACTATGTTGTCTGGAAGTTATGTATGTATTAATGCTGCTAGGAAAATATGGAGTGAGTAGACCTATGTATTAGGTAGAATGTCATTATGCTGTTATGTGACCTGTATATACTCTGATATTAGAGTGAGTTATGCCCATCGGGGTTTGAGGAGAGGGTGTATCTGTTTATTTAACCATGTAAGGAGTAGCTGTGATGATACTTCATAGGAGTCGGCTCTTTGATTCCAGTTTTTCGAGCCGATTCCGTACATTCCATAGGACGTCCACGGAATGATGCCTGGTGGGCGGAGCCTCATTACGTCCAGGGTGAGGGCGGACCGGAGCTCTGCTGTTTGAAGGCAGGTGATGGGATTGGAGGCACGCCTGGTCTGACGTGGACGCATTCCATTGGGCAATCTATTGCTGGGACAAGAAGCAGCGAAAGGCTGCTGGGAGTTCTAAGGGCGGAAGTATTATAGCGGCCATCTTACTGATGGGCATAATGCCGGTAGGGCAAATTACTAAGGATGTTGGATATAAAACACCGATTACCCATACGCCTCCAGCCCCTGATGAGTACGGAGGTACGAAGCGCGTTCGGCGGAGCTTAGAGGCGTGGGCAAGTCGGCATGCTGGATCTGTCTTGTTGATATGCGCATTTTTACTGGGAAGATGTGAGTGCACTACTTTCAACTTTTTAATAAATGATACAGTTTTACACTATGTTAAGCTCCTTCAATTATTAGGTCTAAACGAGCCTTTTAAGCTGGGAGATTTATCTATACCGCTGAAGAAACGCTGTGGAGAGTGTCGGGGATATAATAAAGCGTGGTCGCTGTCTTATAATCTGGGCAGCAACCAACAAGGTGAGAGGCTAGCGGTGGTGGTGTAATAACCTACACACATGAGGAGGTGATCTGAGCTTGTGGGTCTATGCCTTTATTGCTGTCTGTGCTTGGGCAGCCAGAATAGATGGTCAGGACCTGTGAGACCCTGTCTGTGATGTAATCACTGTGGAAGTGTCTGCTTCACTACTTTTGGGCAGTTTGGAGTGAGTGCTCACTACACAAGGCCTTTTTCTGTTGTCTGTGGCTCGGCAACGGTGGCACATGGTGAGGGCCTATGACAGCTGATCAGTGGTGGATACACAAGTAAATGCAAGGCAACGGGAACTGTTTAATAAGAGATAGGCTATTGAAACAGTATTATGCTATGTTTTGTGTTTTCTTCTTTTTTGTATGAATGATACAATCACGGAGTGGAGGAAATACATGTGAGCGCAGGATTATTTTGACAGAAATCAGATCCAATTTATGCAACCAGAGAATTGGTGGGGGTATGCTCTTTTGATCATACACTCTTCTCTTCAAATAGGCACGGCGGCCAGCTTTCCACAATAATGTAGTCCTGCTCTCCGCTTGTCTGTGCGAAGCCAGCACGTCTAACAGCATTAGGCTACGGGAACAGCCTGGGACTTAGGTAGCGCGGAGAATCCAAAGGAGCACCGCCGCAAGAACAAGCGGGGCAGATGTGGTAGTTCTACAGGAGACACATCTGAGAGTGTCTGAATTAGTCTGGATGCAGAAGATGTGGGTAGGACAGGTTTTTGGAGCCCCATCTCTGGGTCGTAAAGCAGGAGTAGTGTTTCTAATTCACAAGAATTTTAAAGGACAGCTGAAGTGAGAAATATATGGAGGCTGCCATATTTATTTCCTTTTATGCCTCATACACACCATACAATTTTCTGTTAGATTTCACCATACAATTTTCTGTTAGATTATTTTCTGTAGAGACTGGTCATTATCTCTGGTGCATTGTCTTCTGGTTATCTCCTGCTGAGTAGAACAATGCCTAATTGCTAGGCAGATAGATGGTTAGATAGATCATTTCCAACATGTTGAAAATTATCTACAGTGGTTTGCAAAAGTATTCGGCCCCCTTGACTTTTTCCACATTTTGTCATATTGCTGCCACAAACATGAATCAATTTTATTGGAATTCCACGTGAAAGACCAATACAAAGTGGTGTACACGTGAGAAGTAGAATGAAAATCATACGATTCCAAACATTTAAAAAAAATATATAAGGGAAGACGTTGAGAGCCCAGTATAGTGTAGTATGTACTGTAAATTGGGTATGGAAGGTAAGTATAGGTAGGTTATACTCACAAACAAGGGTTACCATCCAGGTAACCACTATGAAGGCAGGTGAGGAGATTAGACCTGTCCCCACTCAGGATTAAGAAGTCGCTCTCTGTAAATCGGGAAAAAGGAAGAATTCCCCTCAACCAGGGGTGGAAACAACTGCAATAGTAGTACAGAGGCGCCAACAGGGTAAAACAATATTTCTTTAAAATGGATAAAATTAAGTAGGTAGCGGTGGACTTACCCCTCCAAAACAGACACAAAAAAATTGCTGTTTTAAGCAAAAATCTGTTTATTTACATACTCCGAACAAGGTGCAATGCGTTTCGCGGGTATATCTTACTTTCTCAGGCAATAAATAGGAGCATATCACCAATGTGGTCCGGTGCGTAGCCTGCCGCTTCTGTGCAGAGGCGCTAGACTACGTACCGGACCGCATTGGTGATATGCTCCTATTCTACAAGGAGTTTGTATGTTCTCCCAGTGTCTGCATGGGTTTCCTCCGGGCACTCCGGTTTCCTCCCACATCCCAAAAACATACAGATAAGTTAATTGGCTCCCCCCTAAATTGGCCCTAGACTATGATACATGTACTACTCAATATATTCACACATAGAAATATGAAGGGACAGTTAGTGACAAGAAAATATACTCTGTACAGTACTGCGTAATATGTCAGCGCTATTTTTCAATATAAAAATAAAATATGTGCTAATACTACTGGATTCCTTAAAGGGGCCTAAAGTTTTTGTGACCTGTGTTGCCCGGCTTCTTGAGGACTGGTATTATGGTAGACCTCTTGAAGCAGGAAGGAAGTGTACCTTCTGATAGTGACCTCTTGAATAAGGAGATGAGCATGGGGGCTAGCTGAGCCGCACAGGTTATTAGGCAGATTGATGACACACAATCAGGGCCGGAGGCTTTCTTGGGGTTGAGCGTAAGGTGGAGCTTAAGAACTTCTGCTTCCTGGGCCTAAACCAGCACAGTGGTGCCACAGTCTCCCAGTGGGGAAAGTGCTGTTGTCATGGATCCTGGGGCCGCAAGTTGCTTTGACTGGTGCTGGAACCTGCAGTAGAGCTCGTTGAGCTCTTCGGCCAGTTGGGTGCTAGGAGTCACAAGTTGGGGAGGGGGTTTTAAGCTCATGGCCGCTCTAAGGCCTTTCCATACCACCTGCAAATTTTTAGACTGGTGTCGGTGACCCAGCTTGTCTGAGTAGGCCTTTTTTTGCAGTTCACATTTCAGGGCATTTCTGGCCTCCCTGGACTCCCCTGGGGAGCCAGACTTGTGCTCCTCCTCCTTGTGTTTCCGGAGCCTGCGCAGCTTGTTGCTGAGGCTTGTTGTTGGGGTAGACCTTGAAGGGGTCACATGTTTCCTCACAGAACCCGATTTAAAAGCTAGCATTGCATCAGAAAGGTAAATACTGCATTATTTATTCCCCAGCTGTAGGAGATGTGGGCGTAACCACACAACCGTCCAGAGGCTCACAACGGAACCACGTTGGAACACAGAGGAAGGTAAATACTGACTCAGCAATAATCACATGAACCCATGCTGGAGAGCAGCTGGAAGGTAAGTAATGAAAAAGTTCAAAGGATGCCATGGGCCATATGACCTAAACAGTCATCATACATTGTATCTTCAAAAGGCAGGTTATTCCATAAGGGCAAAAAATAAAGTACAAATAATGCATATATAAAAACATGTAGGAAACTACACTAAAACACCATGGTCGGCAATAAGGCTATTTAAATCACAAAAAGGGGAGAACATTATAGGAAATCAAAAGGACAGTAATACAGGCGTGGCCAGCACTGAGAACAAGACGGATGCATTGTAGTAGCGCTCCATCCTCTGACGATGGAGGGAACTGCCATGGACCTGGAGCTGTCCAAAAAGAGGAAGAAGTTTGCCCAGAAGCCTCAGAAATGGATGGACTTCTTCTCACTGAGAGCAGAGCCACAGAACAAAGATTGTGCCAAGGCCTGTGTCTCCACCCCTACCCCTGCACACTTCAAATGCCAGCTCTGAAGCCAGTACCTACTGCTGAGCCCTTGTTCTCTCCAAACTCTGCCTCTCCCTTCCACAGCTCAGCTAATTTGAGACCAAGTAGGGATGTACACCCTACAGACGATACACAGGTAGGTGCCCCCCCGCAGAGGGAACAGACACATTCCAGCTCAGTACCCATTTGAGGCCTTCCCTGCAGCTGACACAGCAGCCACTCGGGCATATATGAAGGAGATCTTCCTCACATTTAAATCCTCCTTACTAGCTGATATATCTACCCTGACTGATGAGCTGTGCCAGGATCTATATTCCCTGGGTAACGGTGCACAGAGCTGAGAACAAGATATCTGAACTAACTAGGGAACATAACATTATGGGGTACACTGCTGACACTCACTCCTCTGACATTTCCTGATAAAAATTCAAAACTGCTGATTTGGAAGACAGAAGGTGTAATAATGTTACAACGGGCTGCGCATCGCTCGCTCCCATCAGACGTACTCTCGCATCTCCAGCTGCACCATCAGCCCCGGCCAGGCTGTATTGGTTGAGGCGACCAACTGGAGGAGCCAAACACGCAGCGACTGACTACACCACTAAATGTGAGTGACATAATGTTTTATATGAGTTAAACGCAGATACCCCATTTAATGCACTACGGAGCGCTCTCTTCTTTCCCCTCACCTGCATACTCTGAGGCTGCCTCTGTCAGCGGTCCACAAAACCTATTCAAGGATTGACCTGTTTCTAGTAGACAAAGTCCCTCTCCAAGATGTTCTAACGTCTTCTATTGGCATTAGAACCTGGTCTGACCATGCCTTAATTAAACTCTGTATTAATGATGGTCCACCCGCACAAAAGCCTTTTTCTGGAAACTGATTGGGTCCTTATTAACAAATTATGCCTTTACAGCTGATCTCTCCCAAGATATAAAATGTTTCTTTGAGAATAATCACAATCCTGAGGTTGGCATGGCTTCGGTCTGGTCTGCTCATAAGGCCTATGTTAGAGGGCTATTCACCTTTAGGCCTCTTGCACACTGCAAGTGATTCCGATTCAGATTCCGCTTTTTAATCAGTTTTTACATCCGATTCAGATTCCGATTTGCAGTTTGCTCCCTGCACACTGCAAATCGGAATCTGAATCGGATGTAAAAACTGATTAAAAAGCAGAATCTGAATCTGGAATCACTTGCAGTGTGCAAGAGGCCTTAGAGGTGCTATTCTAAAAAGAGAAAGAAAGAAGGTGTATAACGACCTCTAAGATATTAGGCAAAAAGAAATACTTTGCAAACCGTATCCTACCCAAGAGCTTTCCCACACTCTATTTCATGTAAGAGAAACCTTGCATGTCTTATTAACCTAACAATATGATTTCCTTCTTCAGAAAGAACATTTACAGTTATATTATCAAAGTAATAAAGCTGGCAGATTTCTTGCCAGGATGCTCCACCAAAGACAGGCCAAAACTAAAATATACAATATGACTCACCCAACTTCTAAGCATAAAGTTTTCTAATCTTAAACATATAGCTGATCTCTTTAGTGATTACTATGCACAATTGTGTAACCTTAAGAATGACCCCGAAATATCTTTTCAGCATTAGGCTTCCAATATAGGATTTATTTATTAAGTTAAATAATGAGAAAGCAGTATTATTAACGATCAATGCTGAGAAAGCCTTCGACAGAATAGCAAGACCCTTTATATATTCAGTAATCAAGTCTTATGGGTTTGGGGAGATGATGGTAAATAGAACTAAGGGCTTATATATAAACCAACAACCCAGAGTCGAAATTAATGGAAACTTATCTAAACCCTTTTTCATGAATAATGGAGTCAGACAAGGCTGCTCACTTTCCTCGATCCTGGGAGACATCTCGAGCTCACTCCAACCTGAATTATCGCAAATTCTTTCTGTTTTAGGAAAGCACATTTTTGTTTTTCTTAACATCTTAGTAAGGGGGCTTTTAGGACCATTGTAGTCCCTTACACACTCCAATGAGTTCTGGGTCACCATGAGCTTGCTGGTTAGTCTGTACCTATTTAAATTGGGTATTGAGGTATTAATCTCCCTAATATGAAAAGACTCAGGGGTCTGTGGTTGGAAGATAGATTATGAAAATAAAATATTGGCTTATGCCGATGATTTATTATTAACCTTATGTAATCCCCAGACATCAATTAATAGAGTCTGTAGAATTTTAGACGAGTTTTGCAAAGCATCAAATTTCAAAAGAAATAACTCCAAGTCAGTTTTGTTAAATCTTGGCTGTGATTTGGATGTACTGGATGAAATCAAGGCAGTATATCATTTCAATTATACTAACACCAAAATTAAATACCTCGGAATTAATATTTGTTCGGATTTTAATAATTTATTTAGAGACAATTATATAATCGCTCAAAGGCAGTGCATAGATCTGATGAAAGCTATGGAAAATTCACCCTTAACCACGTCAGCCTTCAGTCGTTTTCACTTTATGCTTCCGAGCAATGTTCACCTCCCGTTCATTAGCCTATAACTTTATCACTACTTATCACAATGAACTGATCTATGTCTCGTTTTTTCCGCCACCAATTAGGCTTTCTTTGGGGGGTACATTTTGCTAAGAGACACTTTACTGTAAATGCATTTTAACAGGAAGAATAAGGAAAAAAACAGAAAAAATGCATTATTTCTCAGTTTTCGGCCATTATAGTTTTAAAATAATACATGCCTCCACAATTAAATCTCACGTATTGTATGTGCCCATTTCTCCCGGTTATTACGCCGTTTAAATTATGTCCCTATCACAATGTATGGCGACAATATTTTACTTAGAATAAAAGTGCATTTTTTCCGTTTTGCATCCATCACTATTTACAAGCTTATAATTAAAAAAATATATAAATATTTCATGTTTACATAGATAGTTTAGACCCTTAGGTAAATATTTATGTGTTTTTTTTTTTTTTTTTTTTTAATTGTAATGTTTTTTGTTTTTTTATTATTAAACATTTTATGTGGGTATTTTTTGGGAGGGTGGGATGCAAATCAATTTTTTTAGAACATATTGGTCTATTTTTTTTATTTTTTTTTGCATTTTCCTGCAGTTAGCTTTTTGGCCACAAGATGGCAGCCATGAGTTTGTTTACAATGACGTCACTCTAAGCATAACACGGACGCTTAGAGTGACGTCGGGGGAAATAGGAACAGAAAAACCTCAGCTTCCGTGCGAAGCTGAAGGTTTTTCTCGGGGGGGGGAGCAATCAGTGATCGGGCTCCATAGCCCGATTCACTGATTGCCTGGCTAGCGAACCGCGGGCCGGGAGTGCGCGTGCACGCACGCGATCGGCCGCGGGGGCACGCGGCAGCACACATGGCCTCCTGGACTTAGCTAGTATGTCCAGGAGGCCAAAGTAGTTAAACATTATAGGGAAAATAAATTATATTAAAATGAAAATCCTTCCAAAGATAAACTTCGTTATGCAAAAACTCCCCATTGCAGTCCCCCAATCCTGGTTTTCAAAGTGGCAAAAGATATTTCAAGAATTTATTTTGGGGGAAATTAACCACTTTACCCCCCGCGGTACGGATATCTCCGTCCCTTTTTCCATCCTTATAAAACCAAGGGATGGAGAAACCCGTACCTCCCGCGCTACCGTCGCTGTCCGCGCTCCCGCCGCTCATGCACGCCGCCGCCCGCTCGCCCGAAGATCAATGAATGGGAAAATCCATTCCCGTTCGTTGATCTAAGCCCCCGCAATGATCTGCTGCTTCTATGAGAAACAGAGCGATCATTGTGATTTTTCCAGCCTCGTAGTGCTTCCTGTAAGCGTCCTTCAGGACGCTTACAGGTCGCATGAACAAAATATCACTGTGGCCATCTTGTGGCCAAATAGTAAAACTACACCCTAAAGCATTTTACATATACAAATACATTAGTTTTACGCAATAAATTCACTCATTACCTCCCACACTCCCCAATTTTTTTTTGTAATTAAAAAAAAGAAAATACAATAAAAAAAAAAAGTTACCTTAGGGACTGAACTTTTTAAATATTTATGTCAAGAGGGTATAACACTGTTACTTTATAAACCATAGGCTTGTAATTAGGGATGGATGCAAAACTGAAAAAAATGCACCTTTATTTCCAAATAAAATATTGGCGCCAAACATTGTGATAGGGGCATCATTTTTTTATTTATATTCTTTTTTTTTTTTTTAATTTTAAAAACAGAAATAACAAACATAGTTGTACATTTGTATTCCATGCTTGATAAGATATGGTGAGTATACAGAGTGAGGCGAATATCTAATACAGAGATCAACTCTAACACATAAACAAATACAGCATAACCTGTTTTTTCAATTGTGTGCGTTGTTCTATATGGATTAATAGTAAAAGAGCCTTAAACAGCCTGAACCATAACATAGCCTACTCTTCAATATGAAAATAAAGCACATATGAAGAGTGAGGCAAACTAAACACAACCTATAAATGAGTTCTATATATGGGCATATAGTAAAGAATCTCAGATATGAATCTCTTCCAAAATTCTCAATCTAAAATGTTGCAGTTATGTGTGGGCATAGAAGGTACAGTCGCGTATAACTTATAATGAGAATGTAAAACTGGATAATAGGTGACTATCTTCTTCTGCATTCTTTTACATGGCCACTTCTGGGCAGAATGCAGGGGAGAATTGCGCAATTACAAGGAGAGCCAGGGCAGTCAAAACTGGTCCTCTTTTAGCACGCCCGTGCTAATAGTATGTTAATAAAGAGTCTTAAAGAGAATCTGTATTGTTAAAATCGCACAAAAGTAAACATACCAGTGCGTTAGGGGACATCTCCTATTACCCTCTGTCACAATTTCGCCGCTCCCCGCCGCATTAAAAGTGGTTAAAAACAGTTTTTAAAAGTTTGTTTATAAACAAACAAAATGGCCACCAAAACAGGAAGTAGGTTGATGTACAGTATGTCCACACATAGAAAATACATTCATACACAAGCAGGCTGTATACAGCATTCCTTTTGAATCTAAAGAGATCATTTGTGTGTTTCTTTCCCCCCTGAGGGGGGAGTTCATAGCAGAACCACAACACTGAAGAACTTGGCAGCCTTCCAGACACAGGCTGACAAGTCTGACAGGGGAAAGATACATTGATTTATTACAGAGACTGTGATAGTACAAAGTGCTGCAGTAAGCCAAAATACATTAGAATAGCTTTTGGAACTTGTAGGATGATAAAAAACAGGATGCAATTTTTGTTACGGAGTCTCTTTAATCATCACATAACTGCAAGATAGTAGTACCCACTTTTCCCGAACCTTTAATTCACAGAAAACGACCCAGTGGACTGATTGGCGCCTTATAGGTGAGTTTTCCACCAAGAATGCGGAACTTGGAAATAGGATGAGTTAATAGGGACATAATTTAAACGGTTTTATAACTGGGACGAATGGGCAAATACATTTCATGGGTTTTAATTACAGTAGCATGCATTATTTAAAAAATATAATGGCCGAAAACTGAAAAATTATTTTTTTCCCACATTTTTTCCTGATTTCCAATTAAAACACATTTAGAATAAAATAATTCTTGGCATAATGTCCCACCTAAAGAAAGCCTAATTGGTGGCGAAAAAAACAAGATATAGTTCATTTCCTTGCAATAAGTAATAATAAAGTTATAGACGAATGAATGGAAGGAGCGCTGAAAGGTGAAAATTGCTCTGGTGTTTCAGGGGTAAAACCCCTCAGTGGTGAAGTGGTTAAACATAGAATAGCTTTGAAGACAATTAGTCGCTCTAAAATATGGGAGGGGGGGTGGGGAATGGGAGTTCCGAATATTCAGCATAACTATAGGAGTATACAGCTAGATAGACTATTAGACATAAGAATAATGCCACCTAGTTAGTTTTGGAGTTTAGGAGAAAGAGAGCTGATGGATTTTTCTTTGGTAGAATACTGGCATCCAGTTACAGTCAAGAACCGACCGCCCACAGCCGATGGGCGGCGGCAAAGTGGATGCCTTAAGGACCGCAATACACCGATGTGCGGCGGGTCCTTAAGGCATGTCCGGCCAGCGATCGCGTCACTTATGACGCGCGCTGCAGCCGGCATCAAGTCCCACCCACCTGGCCCGATACCCCGCCGGCCAATTAGCAGCGCCGGTGGGGTTTAAAATATCCGATCTGGCCAATAGAAATGTATAATACACTTTGTTTACATGACAAAGTGTATTATACAGGCTGCCTCCTCCTCTGCACGCATATTCGCACAGATCGTCTGAGGAGGAGGCAGCCCAGTACCGAGCAGCACAAAACAAGGTTTTTACACCACAGACCCCCCGATCGCCCACCCCAGCCCTCAGGACCCCCCCTGACCACCCCAGCACACAGGCATTAGCACCCAAGCACCCCCTAATAAATCCATCAATCACCCCCTGCCACTATCTGCTGACGCTGTTCTGTAGGTTACGTCCCTAACTGCCCCCTAGGGTCCCTTGATCACCCCCCTACCCTCAGATCCCCCCAGACCACCCCCCTGTATACGGTATACTATTGTATACATCTGCCTTACCCACTTATCACCTGTCTATCACCTGTCTGTCACCTGTCTATCACCCCTTGTCACCCATCAGAGCAGACCCTAAACTGTCCCTTGGGGGCACCTGATCACCCACCCAGACCCTCAGATTGCCCTCAGACCCCCCTCCTGATAACCTCCCCAGTGCATCGTTTACATCTATTCTCCCCTGTAATCACTCACTGATCTCCCATCGGTCACCCCCTGTGTCTGCCACCCATCAGATCAGGACCCAATCTGCCCCGTGCGGGCACCTAATAAACCCCCCTCACCCTCAGATTGCCCTCAGACACCCCCCCCCCCAATCACCTTCCCAGTGCATTGTATTTGATTGTATTTGATTGTGCTGACATTGTATTTGATTGTGCGGACATTGTATTTGATTGTGCGGACATTGTATTTGATTGTGCGGACATTGTATTTGATTGTGCGGACATTGTATTTGATTGTGCGGACATCGTATTTGATTGTGCTGACATCGTATTTGATTGTGCTGTAATTGTATTTGATTGTCCCGTAATTGTTTACATCTATTCTCCCCTGTAATCACTCACTGATCTCCCATCGGTCACCCCCTGTGTCTGCCACCCATCAGATCAGGACCCAATCTGCCCCGTGCGGGCACCTAATAAACCCCCCTCACCCTCAGATTGCCCTCAGAAACCCCCCTCCCCCCCCCCCCCCCCAATCACCTTCCCAGTGCATTGTATTTGATTGTATTTGATTGTGCGGACATCGTATTTGATTGTGCTGACATCGTATTTGATTGTGCTGTAATTGTATTTGATTGTCCCGTAATTGTATTTGATTGTCCCGTGATCGGCTTTGATTGTCCCGTGATCGGCTGTGATTGCCTGTGATTGCCCTGTGATTGGATTTGATTGCCCTGTGATTGGCTGTGATTGCCTGTGATTGCCCTGTGATTGGCTGTGATTGCCCTGTGATTGGCTGTGATTGCCCTGTGATTGGCTGTGATTGCCCTGTAATTGGCTTTGATTGTCCCGTGATTTGCTTTGATTGTCCCGCGACTGGCTTTGATTGCCCTGTGATTGGCCTGTGATTGGCTTTGATTGTCCCGCGATTGCCCTGTCATTGGCTTTGATTGGCTTTGTTTTCTCGTGATTGGCTTTGATTGTCCTGTGATTGTTTCTGATTGCCTCTGATTCCCCACTCGCCACCACCCACTATCCTAGTGATCTAAAAACAGTGATCAGTGAAAACTGTTACTTTTTTAGTATCACTAGTGTTTGCAGTTAGGCCAGTTAGCTAGGACCCTTTGTTAGTGTCAGTTAGTGCTCAGCCCACTGCACCACAGTCACTAATTAGCGTCATCACTGTCCCTAATCAACATTGTTACTATATAGTATCTGTAAGTGATCATTACTGATCGCAGTCAGATCTATTAGGGTCCATAGGATCCACAAAAAAAACGCAGTGTTTGCCCGATCAGGCCTGATCGTTCGCCTGCACTTGCGTTCAACCCACCCCACCGCAGTGACAGAAATTTTTTTTTTACTGATCACTGCAAAAACCACTGTACAACTGTACACTAGCTGTGCACTGTAAACATCAGTTTTGATTTTTTTTTTTTATCAAAACTCAGTGACCACAGCGTTCTACCTCTCAAATACTCCCTTTCGCTAGGTAGGTGCGCTTTTTCCTGTGTATTCTCAGAGGAATATCCCCTAAATTTAGCAGTCCACCATGGCAAGAAAGGGGTATTCCGATGATGAGGTGTTCAGGTACATGGCCCTGTTGGATGAGGACGATTGGGACGAACCATTCAACGAATCTTCTGGGTCAGAGTTTGAACCTGAATTGAGCAGTGGCTCAATGACCGATAGCGATGACGAGGTTGAGGTCCCGGCTAGAGCCAGGCGTACCACACCCCATGTCGTTGGACCGCAGGTGGCGCAGGATCGGCCTCAAGGGCAGCAGAGTGGTGTTAGTGCTGGTCTGAGATTTCATGGTGGGGCAGGCACCAGCAGCACAACATCTCCTGGACCTAGCACCAGTACTTCCATAGACCCTGGTGAAGTGGCGAGCACCAGCATGGAAGTTTAAACTGGTGCGGTGGCACGTGCAGTAACACCCCGGTCGCAGCCACCAAGTAGACGGGCCCGTACTACTCCTAGTTTACCAGAGGTGCTGGCAAATCCAAATTGGCAATCCCCTGATACCGCCCCACTCGTACTGCCCACTTTCACGGCCCGTCTGGAGTCCAAGTGGAGACAGATAATCTAGGATCGGCCCTAGACTTTTTTATCTGTTCATCATCCGGGATCTCTTAGACCTAGTCGTGGCAGAGACCAACCGTAAAGCCACACAATTTCTAACCGCCAATCCGAATGTCCTACTTGCCCAGCCATTTCGGTGGAAACCAGTCCAAGTTTCCGAAATTAAAAAATTTTGGGCCTTCTCTTACACATGGGACTAATGAAACAGAATGTGTTGCGGTCTTATTGGTCTACGGACCCAACACAACACGTTCCCTTGTACTCTGCTGCCATGTCCAGGACACGATTTGAGAACATCCTGCGCTTCCTGCACTTCAATGATGAAGAAACCTGTCATCAAAGTGACCACCCTGCTTTTGACCGGCTCCACAAAATTCGGCCCCTCATAGACCACCTGTCATCAAAATTTGCAGACGCTTATACCCCTGAACAGCAAATCTGCGTAGACGAGTCCCTCATACGGTTTACCGGGCGCCTTGGCATCAAACAGTACATCCCAAGCAAGCGCGCTCGGTATGGGGTGAAACTGTATAAGCTCTGTGAAAGGGCCACAGGCTATACATCTTATTTTAGGGTCTATGAGGGAAAAGACTCCAAATTGGAGCCGGTCGGATGCTCTGACTACCTGGGGAGCAGTGGAAAGGTTGTGTGGGACTTGGCGTCACCCTTGTTCCAGAAGGGTTACCATCTTTATGTGGACAATTACTACTCAAGTGTGGCCCTCTACCAGCACTTAAAGTTAGAAGGAATCCGATGCTGTGGCACCGTGCGGCCTAGTCGCCGGGGCTTCCCCCAACGGCTCATTACAACCAAACTTCAATGGGGGCAGAGGGCCGCCTTGAGTGCTGACAACCTGCTCGCGGTGAAATGGAAGGACAAGAGGGACGTTTACTTTCTAACTATAATCAGAGAAAAAGCATGTGTGCATCAACCAAGTGAACCTGACAAATCTGGCTTTGCAAATTTGGCCTATTGGCTAATCACGAGACATTGCTCATGCAAATAAGCATTTGCTTTCGCATGCCTAAATATGCAGGGTCAAAACCAAAAACCGCAAAACAATCGCCCTGCGGGAGTTAGTTCATGCTATACAGCACTATCCAGGGGCGCCACGAGGAGGCTTCCCATTGCCCCCATACAACCGGGGGGCCGCGGGGGTCCCAGGCACTCTCACCGCCTGGAACCCACACAGCGGCACCCCGGAGGTGGAGGCCAGGGGGTGCAGGCGATCTCCCCAGCGTGGCCAGCGCCGGGAAGAGCCGCCCGCACACACCTCCCAGGATTAAAAACAGGCACTTACCTCAACGTCCATTGCGTTCTGCCATATGCGCATAACCTGGGCGCGACACATAAGGGGCGGACAGGCGTAAATAGCCTGCTCCAGGGCTCTCACCTCCTAAAACAAGCCACTCACTACCTGCCCTCAGAAGAAAGAAATGCAATGCTAGCTATAATCAGAGAAAAAGCATGTGTGCATCAACCAAGTGAACCTGACAAATCTGGCTTTGCAAATTTGGCCTATTGGCTAATCACGAGACATTGCTCATGCAAATAAGCATTTGCTTTCGCATGCCAAAATAACCGGGGGGCCGCGGGGGTCCCAGGCACTCTCACCGCCTGGAACCCACATTTAGGCATGCGAAAGCAAATGCTTATTTGCATGAGCAATGTCTCGTGATTAGCCAATAGGCCAAATTTGCAAAGCCAGATTTGTCAGGTTCACTTGGTTGATGCACACATGCTTTTTCTCTGATTATAGTTAGCATTGCATTTCTTTCTTCTGAGGGCAGGTAGTGAGTGGCTTGTTTTAGGAGGTGAGAGCCCTGGAGCAGACTATTTGCGCCTGTCCGCCCCTTATGTGTAGCGCCCAGGTTATGCGCATATAGCAGAACGCAATGGACGTTGAGGTAAGTGCCTGTTTTTAATCCTGGGAGGTGTGTGCGGGCGGCTCTTCCCGGCGCTGGCCACGCTGGGGAGATCGCCTGCACCCCCTGGCCTCCACCTCCGGGGTGCCACTGTGTGGGTTCCAGGCGGTGAGAGTGCCTGGGACCCCCGCGGCCCCCCGGTTGTATGGGGGCAATGGGAAGCCTCCTCGTGGCGCCCCTGGATAGTGCTATATAGCATGAACTAATTCCCGCAGGGCGATTGTTTTGCGGTTTTTGGTTTTGACCCTGCATATTTAGGCATGCGAAAGCAAATGCTTATTTGCATGAGCAATGTCTCGTGATTAGCCAATAGGCCAAATTTGCAAAGCCAGATTTGTCAGGTTCACTTGGTTGATGCACACATGCTTTTTCTCTGATTATAGTTGACGTTTACTTTCTGTCCACCATTCACGCAGACACGACAGTCCAAATTCAACGGCAAACTGAGGTCATTGAAAAACCCCTTGTCGTCCACGAGTATAATACCAACATGGGAGGGGTGGACTTCAATGACCAGAGGTTAGCGCCCTATTTACTTTCCCGTAAAACAAGACGCTGGTATAAAAAAAGTCTTTTTATCTAATTGGCAGTTTATAACAGCTTTGTTCTCTACAGTAAGGCTGGGAGAACTGGATCGTTTCTTCAATTTCAGAGACAGATCACTATGGAACTCCTGTATCCAGGAGTTGTCCGGGCCCAACCCCAAGATGCAAATAGCCGGCTGCATGGAAGGCATTACGCCTATCCGATTCCGTGTACCCCAGGTCAACGCACCCGAAGAAAACGTTGTCGTGTCTGCAGCAGGGCTGGAACAAGGCGTGACACCACTGTTTATTGTTCCCGCTGCCCTGACCAGCCTGGCCTATGCCTAGGGGCGTGTTTTCAGAGGTACCACGAGCAGGTACACTATTAGAGAGTAGGGAACTACAGACACAGCAGTAGGCACACAAGGGTCTCTCAGTGCTATTTCACACTGCTGCGATGCGTTAGGGCAAAATGCCTAGCAAAAGTCACACTTTGCGGTCCCCCCCTACACCGGAAGGGCTTGACTTAATGCTAGTGCATGCCTACGTTACTGCGTGGCTTCTGGGGCAATTTCGGTCGGCCCGGAAGTCATGTTAGTCTATGGCGACGCAGTTCATTACTAGGCCGAATGCTACTCTTGTGGTATTCCCTGAAGGTCTGTTTTGGACGATACGGTGCGGCGGGCTCGACCCACCGGATATGTCAATATGCAGTGTGAAACCAAACATCGGGTTTCCAGAGACCCTAATACACAGGGCTGCCAGAAACCTCTCCTTTCACTTGGGACAAAATGCGGAATTTACTTCGCCACAACTCTGTGCGATATGCACTTCGCACATTGTCCCATGGGGGAGGAGAGGTTTGTCCTCGGGAGGGAAGTTAAAAAACACAGAAAAACCCCAAAAAACAGGTAAGCAAAAAAGTTAATGCTTGGTTCGCAATGTTAAGGTTTTGATTAAAAAAGTTTAGTTTATTAATGTTAATGAAGTAATTGCTTTGCTGCTTGCTTGTTTTTTGGGTTTTTTTGTATTTTTTTTTCTCTTTTTCCATCCATTAACCTTCCAGGTGGACCGAGCGAACGACTAACCAGCTGCAGCACTGATGGTGCATCATGACAGAACATTGCGCGTCTGTCAGGTTACACAAAATTGGTGCATGCAGCGCTGCAGGACGAGATTTCTCCTCCGCAGTCAAAAAGATACGTTTGCCGAGGCATATGGGCCGAGGAGCGGTGTTGGGGTTCATATGCTTTGGCAAGCACTTTGTATCAAAAAAAAACTCTGGCAATGACTTGTTCATCCACATCGATCGGTGTGAATGGATAAATCGGGTTTGCCAGGGCATACGAGTTGGTGGGTTTGGATTTTTGGGGCGGCAGCGCCTATGTCCTGGCAGACGCCTTCCCCGCTTTTTTTTCACATTTTTTTGGCAGATATTTTTTCATCCACATTGATTGATTGATTGTTTGACGTTCATTTTTCCTTTCAGCCCATAGTGCATTACCCGTATGCCCAATATAAGGAGTATAGCAGAAACTCCTAAGACTGGCCATACATGTAATGATTGCAGAGACCCTAAAATGCCAGGACAGACCCCACAAATGATGCCTTTTTAGAAAGAGGACACCCCAAAGTATTCAGTGAGGTGCATGGTGAGCTCATAGAATATTTTATTTTTTGTCACAAGTTAGCGGAAATTTTTGTTTTTTTGTTTTTTTTCCACAAATGTCATTTTCCGCTAACTTGTGACAAAAAATAAAATTTTCTATGAACTCACCATGGCCCTCATGGAATACCTTAGCGTGTATTCTTTCCAAAATGGGGTAATTTGTGGGGTTTGTTAACTGCTCTGGCAAGTGTGTGTGTGTGTGTGGGGGGGGGTGCTAAATTGTAAGCACCCCTGTAAAGCCTGAAGGTGTTCATTGGACTTTGGGCCCCTTAGCACAGTTAGGCTGCAAGAAAAGTGCCACATATGTGGTATTGCCGTACTCAGTAGAAGTTGTATAGTGTGTTTTGTGGTGTATTTTTACATATGCCCATGCTGGGTGGGAGAAATATCTCTGTAAATGACCATTTTTTGATTTTTTTTTTTTTTTTACACACAATTGTCCATTTACAGAGATATTTCTCCCACCCAGCATGGTTATGTGTACAAATACACCCCAAAACCCATTATACTACTTCTCCTGAGTACGGCGATACCACATGTGTGGCACTTTTTTGCACCCTAACTGTGCTAAGGGGCCCAAAGTCCAATGAATACCTTTAGGATTTCAAGGGTCATTTTGAGACATTTGTTTTCAAGACTACTCCTCACAGTTTAGGGCCCCTAAAATGCCAGGGCAGTATAGGAACCCCACAAATGATCCCATTTTAGAAAGAAGACACCCCAAGGTATTCTGTTAGGCGTAGGGGTGAGTTCATAGAAGATTTTATTTTTTGTCACAAGTTAGCGGAAAATAACACTTTGTGAAAAAAACTATAAAAATCAATTTCCGCTAACTTGTGACAAAAAATAAAATCTTCTATGAACTCACCCTACTCCTAACAAGAATACCTTGGGGTGTCTTCTTTCTAAAATGGGGTCATTTGTGGGGTTCCTATACTGCCCTGGCATTTTAGGGGCCCTAAACTGTGAGGAGTAGTCTTGAAAACAAATGTCTCAAAATGACCCTTGAAATCCTAAAGGTACTCATTGGACCTTGGGCCCCTTAGCGCAGTTAGGGTTTAAAAAAGTGCCACACATGTGGTATCGCCGTACTCAGGAGTAGTAGTATAATGTGTTTTGGGGTGTATTTGTACATATAACCATGCTGGGTGGGAGAAATCTCTGTAAATGGACAATTGTGTGTAAAAAAATCAAAGGATTGTCATTTACAGAGATATTTCTCCCACCCAGCATGGGTATGTGTAAAAATACACCCCAAAACACATTATACTACTTCTCCCGAGTGCAACGATACCACATGTGTGGCACTTTTTTGCACCCTAACTGCGCTAAAGGGCCCAAAGTCCAATGAGTACCTTTAGGATTTTAAGGGTCATTTAGAGACTTTTGTTTTCAAGACTACGTGGGGTTCCTATACTGCCCTGGCATTTTAGGGGCCCTAAACTGTGAGGAGTAGTCTTGAAAACAAATGTCTCAAAATGACCCTTGAAATCCTAAAGGTACTCATTGGACTGTGGGCCCCTTAGCGCAGTTAGGGTGCAAAAAAGTGCCACACATGTGGTATCGCCGTACTCAGGAGAAGTAGTATAATGTGTTTAGGGGTGTATTTGTACACATAACCATGCTGGGTGGGAGAAATCTCTCTGTAAATGGACAATTGTGTGTAAAAAAAAATCAAAAGATTGTCATTTACATAGATATTTCTCCCACCCAGCATGGGTATGTGTAAAAATACACCTCAAAACACATTATACTACTTCTCCTGAGTACATCAATACCACAGATGTGGCACTTTTTTGCAGCCTAACTGCGCTAAGGGGCCCAAAGTCCAATGAGCACCTTTAGGCTTTACAGGGGTGCTTACAATTTAGCACCCCCCAAAATGCCAGGACAGTAAACACCCCAGAAATGAGAGAGGGCCATGGTGAGTCCGTGGCAGATTTCATTTTTTTTTTGTCACAAGTTAGCAGAAATGGAAACTTTTTTTTTTTTTGTCACAAAGTGTCATTTTCCGCTAACTTGTGACAAAAAATAAAATCTTCTATGAACTCACCATGCCTCTCAGTGAATACTTTGGGATGTCTTCTTTCCAAAATGGGGTCATTTGGGTGGTATTTATACTATCCTGGAATTTTAGCACCTCATGAAACATGACAGGTGGTCAGAAAAGTCGAAGATGCTTCAAAATGGGAAAATTCACTTTTTGCACCATAGTTTGAAAACGCTATAACTTTTACCCACCCAATAAATATACACTGAATGGATTTTTTTAAATCAAAGACATGTAGCAGAATAACTTTCACGTTCAAATGTATAGGAAATGTTACTTTATTTGAAAAATGTCAGCACAGAAAGTAAAAAAAAACATTTTTTTTTGACAAAATTCATGTCTTTTTTGATGAATATAATAAAAAGTAAAAAGTAATACTCGCAGCAGCAATCAAATAGCACCGAAAGAAAGCTGTATTAGTTACAAGAAAAGGAGGGAAAATTCATTTAGGTAGTAGGTTGTATGACCGAGCAATAAACCGTGAAAGCTGCAGTGGTCTGAATGGAAAAAAAGTGCTTGGTCCTTAAGGGGTAGAAAGACTGTGGTCCTCAAGTGGTTAACAAAAGTTTCCCACCCTCTTTTGGCTCCAACCCTTCAATCTTTTGAGGAATTATTGGGTTTAATTTAAAAAAAAAAGTCTAGTTGTTAACAACCATAGGAAATAACCCAGACTTTGTACCCGGATTAAAAAAAAAATTGGTATAAGGATAGTAAGCTCACTCCGACTACACCTCTTTTGGAACTTGTAAGTCAGGATAATTCCAGAATAACCTGGAAAGTGAAAAAAGCTTATGGTATTGTCAATTGAAGAGTTTCCTTTTGAGGTTAAGGGGTAAAATTAGTAAACAATTAAATCCTTTTGAAAAATGTTTTCACTTGGCTATAAAGCAGGAGAAATCGATCTCCTATTTGTATAAGTTTGTTGGTGATTTTTTTTTTATTCTACTCTTCTCCCTTATTGTAAATTATGGGAAAAAGAGCTTGATTTCGAGGGTGTATTAGACTGGGAAATACATTTCAAAAATATCTGAATACCCAAAAATCCTTGATACCAGCTTGTCAATAAGTTATTGGCAAGATGGTATATCTCACCCTCGCGATTGGGAAGAATGGGAGGGGGAAGTACAGGTGAAAGGTGTTGGAGATGTAATAGAGAGAAAGGTTCACTTAACCACATTTGGTGGACCTGCCCGATTATTACAAAGATATGGCAGGAAATTGAATCATTCTGTAATAGGCGGGTCCCAAATTCCTGCAGTTTTAGCAATCAAGTTATAATCTTTGGGGAAAGGGTGAATAGTATGGAGGGAATGGACGATATCTTGACAATAGCTGCGGCTATAGTGGCTAAAAGATTGATGGCCCAAAACTGGAAAAATGTAAATCCACTAAATTTAAGTGAGTGGCTACAAGAGATGGGTATTTTTTTGGAATTGGAAGGGTGGGAGTCAAATGAGCCATCCCCTTGTAAGAAACTAAATAAATGGCGTCATAAATGGGCTCAGATTCTGAATCATTAAGGGAAAGGCAGAAGGAATATTATTTATGGTTTTAGGCTCAGAGGCTCTGGGGAAAGCCTGAGATTCAGAGCAGATTGAGACTTGTGTGTTGCTTGGTAGTGTGGATGTTTCAATTTAGAGGTTTGTGTGAAGATTGGTTGTGTAGGTTATTTTCCCCAGACTGGGTGTACGGAAAGAAATATGTATAGAAGTTGTGCATAGATAAACAATGATGATAGTACAGCTCAACGCAGGAGCACGGCAATGAGGCTATGTTTTCTTTTAGTTGAGCAGGTTACTAATCTGAGAATAAAGAAAAAATAAAAATAAATAAAAAAAAGAATGACCCCAAAATATAGCAGCCCACTGCCTTCTTAAAGTAACAAAATTTTCTGCCTTATTCCTTCTATCCTATAAGTTACTATACCTGTTCTAATGTAGTCTGTCTTACTGCAGCCTTTCCTAGTTGCACAGTGGCTGCATTATCTCTTTTATACAATCTAATCTTCTTTCCTTTGTCAGCTTTGTCGGGCTCAGGCAGGAATGTGCTGCTCTGCTTGTGATAGGATAGAAGTTATACACACCCTCTCCACACCCCCTGCATGCTCTGTGTGAGTCACAGACTGAGCTCCTCTCAGCCTATCACAAGCTGGTTAGCAGCCATGTCTTTTGTTTGTAAACACTGCCTAAACCTGGCAATTACAAGCCAGGATTGCAGCAGGGAGTGGCAGAAACAGCACAGAGGGGCCCAGGAGAACATAATGAATGGAATGGTATGCTTTCTATTGTAAGAATTTTAGAGGACAGATTCTCTTTAAAGAAATTAATGTTCCTCAACTTTCCCCTACTCAACTAAATTAAATCATTAAACAGCCCCTTCACTGAAAAAGAAATATTCGATACCATTAGAACTCTAAAACGAAATAAAGCTCCTGGGCCTGATGACTATAGCAATGAATACCTTATAACAGTCGCTCACTCATTAGCTCCACATCTTACTATTCTTTTTAACGACTTTGCTGCAGGGACAATTTCCTCCTGAGTATCTAGAAGCAGTGATTGCAGTGATTCCAAAATCAGGTAAAGACCAGACTAACCCTGCCAACTTCAGGCCTAAATCACTTTTAAATTCCGACACCTAATCGTATGCCAAGATTATTGCCAATAGTAAGAGGGGCATGCTGGACTTACTGAAATATGTGGAGCTCTTTTGGATGCCTTCTGTGATGCTGACTTTACTGTAGATGCGGGGAAGACATTTGACAGAGTCCACTGGCAATTCTTAAAAGTGATTGTTTCCTTTCTCGGTCATTCAAGATCTCTAATGGTACTCTACAAGGATGCCTCCTCTCCCCCATAATTGTTGTCCTTTTAATGGAAACCCTTGCCCAAAAAATGTGTATGAATCCACTCATTTCAGGAATTACAGTTGAAGATTCTCACCAAGTAATTAGCATGTTTGCAGACAATATAGCTTTAATACTATCAAACCCTGAGGTGTTGATTCAACACCTTCTTTCTGAACTTCATTCCTTCTCAGGGGCTTCGTATTATAAATTAAACCAGCATAAGTCTCTCTTGATGGGGTTAAACTTGCCTTACTCTGTGAAATCCCAGATAGCAAATACATTTCATTTTCCATGGGCAACTTCTGATGTTCCTTACCTAGGGATTAAATTGTCTAGGAACGCATTTGACCTATTTAAGAGCAACTTTATCTCCCTGTTATCCTCTTAAGAATTAATGTGCAGCTATGTCTAAGTTCTGGCTGCCTTGGTACGGGTGCATAGCAGCATTTAAGATGTTCTTACTCCCCAAATTCTATATATCTTGAAGAGAATCTGTATTGTTAAAATCGCTCAAAAGTAAACATACCAGTGCGTTAGGGGACATCTCCTATTACCCTCTGACACAATTTCGCCGCTTCTCGCCGCATTAAAAGTGGTTAAAAACAGTTTTAAAAAGTTTGTTTGTAAATAAACAAAATGGCCACCAAAACAGGAAGTAGGTTGATGTACAGTATGTCCACACATAGAAAATACATCCATACACAAGCAGGCTGTATTAGCATTCCTTTTGAATCTCAAGAGATCATTTGTGTGTTTCTTTCCCTCATGCACTGAAGTTTCAGGCTGCTCTTTTTTTCCTGCAAACAGCTTTGCCCTTGTTTGTAATTCCTCAGTATGTGAAAGCCCAGCCAGCTCAGAGGACGATTTATACAGCTTGTGAAAGATAAGAGAGAAGCTGCTCTAATCCTAAATAACACACAGGCAGTGTGCATAGAGGGGCCTGGAAGGGGGAGTTCTTAGCAGAACCACAACACTGAAGAACTTGGCAGCCTTCCAGACACAGGCTGACAAGTCTGACAAGAGAGAGATAAGTTGATTTATTACAGAGACTGTGATAGTACAAAGTGCTGCAGTAAGCCAGAACACATTAGAATAGCTTTTGGAACTTGTAGGATGATAAAAAACAGGATGCAATTTTTGTTACGGAGTCTCTTTAAGTCTTTTTTTATTAGTTCTAAAAAGATGTGTGAATAACTTTGTGTGGAATGGCAAGAAGGCCAGAGTTCTGCATCATGTGATGGTTCTTCCTAAGAAAGCTGGGGGGTCTAGGGCTCCCATGTATTACTTCATATTATTTTTGCTGTAGCTTTAGATATGGCCAAACATACGGACTCACTCAAACCATGGGTTTCCCTAGAGAAATATTTATTTAGTTCTCCTCCTAGAAATGTACTCTTAAGTATGGCCCTAAGGGCCCTTTTCCACTAGCAATCGCTAGCGTTCACGCTGAACGCTAGCGATTGCTGAATCGCAATTACCGGCGATTCCCCGAAGTTCGCGGCCGCGATTTTGCTCTGGTATGCACTGCATAGCAAAATCGCGGCAAATATCGCTCCGCCGCGCGTTCGCGTTCCCGGCAAAAACGAATCGCGGTAGTGGAAATGACCTAACGCGATTCCTATGTTAAAAAGCAAACCGTAGCGATTGTAAAATCGCTAGCGGTTTGCGTTTTTGCAATTCAGCCAGCGCAAACGCGCTGGTGGAAAAGGACCCTAAGTGATTAATACATGCTCAATACCCTTCCATCCATGCTATGTAAAAGGCATGGGAACACTTTCTTATCCTTTATCCATTTATCGGTCTTGCAGCAATTTACTCCTGATCTTAATTTGTCACAATGGCAAGCGGCAAATATTTCCTGAATTATCTTTTTTATAGGACATAGTTACATAGTTATTTGGGTTGAAAAAATACATAAGTCCAGAGTTCAACCAGAGAACAAAGTACAGCACCAGCCTGCTCCCTCACATATCCCTCACTGCAGCCATTCTTACACTGTTAATCCCTGTTGATCCCTGATTAATCCCTGTTGATCCAATTTGCCCCAAAAGGAAAAAATTCCTTCCTGACTCCAGATCGCAATCAGATAAAATCCCTGGATCAACATCACTGGGCATTACCTAGTAATTGTAGCCATGAATGCCTTTCAACGCAAGGAAAGCATCTAAGCCCCCTTTAAAATGCAGGTATAGAATTTGCCATAACTATTTTTCTGTGGCAATGCATTCCACATCTTAATCACTCTTACTGTAAAGAACCCTTTCCTAAATAAATGGCTAAAATATTTTTCCTCCATGCGCAGATCATGTCCTCTAGTCCTTTGAGAAGGCCTAGGGACAAAAAGCTCATCTGCCAAGCTTTTATATTGCCCTCTGATGTATACATGTTAATTAGATCCCCTCTGAGGCGTTTTTTCTCTAAACTAGATAAACCCAGTTTATCCAACCTTTCTTGGTAAGTGAGACCTTCCATCTCACGTATCAATTTTGTTGCTCGTCTCTGCACCTGCTCTAAAACTGCAATATCTTTCCTGTAATGTGGTGCCCACAACTGAATTCCATATTCCAGATGTGGTCTTACTAGTGAGTTAAACAGCGGCAATATTATGCTAGCATCTCAAGTTTTTATTTCCCTTTTAAAGCATCCCAAAATGTTATTAGCTTTAGCTGCAGCGGCTTGGCATTGAGTACGATTATTTAACTTGTTGTCGATGAGTACTCTTAAGTCCTTCTCCAAGTTTGATGTCCCTAACTGTATCTCATTTATTTTATATGGTGCAAGATCATTGGTACGACCAAAATGCACGACTTTTTACATTTTTCAACATTGAATTTCATCTGCCATTTATGTGCCCATATAGCCGTCCTATCCAGATCCTGTTGCAATATGTCACTATCTTCCTGAGAGTTGATGATTCTGCACAATTTTGTATCATCTACCAGACTTTTGTGGGGAACAGTGTCGAAGGCCTTTGCAAAGTCCAAGTATATCACATCTACAGCATTCCCAATATCCACATTAGTGTTCACTACGTCATAAAAGCTGAGCATGTTAGTCAAACAGGACCTGTCTTTAGTAAACCCATGTTGATTCTGAGAAATAAGATTATTTTCTAATATGAAGTCATGTATAGTATCTCTTAGTAACCGCTTAAATAGTTTGCATACAACTGATGTTAAGCATACAGGTCTATAATTTCCTGGATCTGATTTTTTGCCCTTCTTAAATAATGGGAAAACGTGGGCTGTACACCAATCCACTGGGACTCTGCCAGTTGAAAGAGAGTCACAAAAGATAAGATAAAGGGGTTTATCTATAACTGAACTTAATTCCCTTAGGACCCGAGGATGCATGCCATCCGGGCCAGGTGCCTTGTCTATTTTTGATTTATTTAGTCTTGCCTTCACTTCTTCCTGCGTTAAGTATTTAATATTTAACTTGGAATATTGAGACTCTTCTGCATCTCTAATTTGCAACAGTGATGTTTCCCTTGTGAAGACAGAAGCAAAGAAAGCATTTAATAACGCTGCCTTACCTTGGTCATCCACCATTGAGTTCCCACCCTCATCCTTTAGGAGTCTAATACAGTCAACCTTTCTTTCTTTAGAGTTGATGTACTTGTAAAACTTCTTTGGGTTAAATTTGATATCTCTAACGATTTGATTTTCAGCTTCAATCTTTGCCAGCCTAATTTCTTTTTTACAACTTTTATTGCACTCCTTATAATTGCTTAATGCAGTCTCGGTCCCCTCCTGTTTTAGGACCTTATATGAATTATTTTTCCCCTTCATTTTATCTCTAACCTTTCTATTCATCCATAGAGGACAAAGACTTAAATCATTTGCCATGCTCCAATCCTCCTTTAAACTACCTAAATCACAACTTTTCACATACCATAGAATTTTTAATTTGGTTAGATCCATTCAAAGGGTCCTCCCACGGCTACCAAAAGAAATCTTAACTTTGCTAAATTGCAAAGGAAGCTTTGCAGGTGGCATATCTGTATGGTATGAAGAAATAATTAGAAAACTTACTACACAAATACAGAAATACTCTCATACTTGGTCCTTTGATCTTATTACGCCCATATCTTCCAGTTAAAAAAGGTCAATGCCCTAATTCTTAAATATTCTAGATGTAATTCCCATTGGGAGCTTATTTTTAAATGGCATTTCACTCCGAGAATAATTTCCTCCTTTGCTGCTATGTCCCCCCTATACATAGTTACATAGTTATTTTGGTTGAAAAAAGACATATGTCCATCGAGTTCAACCAGTACAAAATACAACTCCAGCCTGCTCCCTCACATATCCCTGTTGATCCAAAGGAAGGCGAAAAAACCCTTACAAGGCATGGTCCAATTAGCCCCAAAAGGGAAAAATTCCTTCCCGACTCCAGATGGCAATCCGATAAAATCCCTGGATCAACATCTTTAGGCATTACGTAGTAATTGTAGCCATGCATGTCTTTCAACGCAAGGAAAGCATCTAAGCCCCCTTTAAATGCAGGTATAGAGTTTGCCATAACGACTTCCTGTGGCAATGCATTCCACATCTTAATCACTCTTACTGTAAAGAACCCTTTCCTAAATAAATGGCTAAAATATTTTTCCTCCATGCGCAGATCATGTCCTCTAGTCCTTTGAGAAGGCCTAGGGACAAAAAGCTCATCTGCCAAGCTATTATATCGCCCTCTGATGTATTTATACATGATAATTAGAACTCCTCGAAGGCGTCTTTTCTCTAGACTAAATAAACCCAGTTTATCTAACCTTTCTTGGTAAGCGAGACCTTCCATCCCACGTATCAATTTTGTTGCTCGTCTGTGCACCTGCTCTAAAACTGCAATATCTTTTTTGTAATGTGATGCCCAGAACTGAATTCCATATTCCAGATGTGGCCTTACTAGAGAGTTAAATAGGGGCAATATTATGCTAGCATCTCGAGTTTTTATTTCCCTTTTAATGCATCCCAAAATTTTGTTTGCTTTAGCTGCAGCGGCTTGGCATTGAGTACGATTATTTAACTTGTTGTCGATGAGTACTCCTAAGTCCTTCTCCAAGTTTGATGTCCCCAACTGTATCCCATTTATTTTGTATGGTGCTAGACCATTGCTACGACCAAAATGCATGACTTTACATTTTTCAACATTGAATTTCATCTCCCATTTATGTGCCCATATAGCCATCCTATCCAGATCCTGTTGCAATATGACACTATCTTCCTGAGAGTTGATGATTCTGCACAATTTTGTATCATCAGCAAAAATAGCAACATTGCTCACTACTGCATCTACTAGGTCATTAATAAAGAAATTGAAGAGCACTGGACCCAGTACAGACCCCTGTGGGACCCCACTGCTAACAGTCTCCCATTTTGAGTACAATCCATTGACCACAACTCTCTGTTTTCTGTCCATTAGCCAGTTCCCTATCCATGCACACAGATTCTTCCCCAGTCCTTGCATCCTCAACTTTTGCACCAGACTTTTGTGGGGAACAGTGTCGAAGGCCTTTGCAAAGTCCAAGTATATCACATCTACAGCATTCCCAATATCCATATTAGCATTCACTACCTCATAAAAGCTGAGCATGTTAGTCAAACAGGACCTGTCTTTAGTAAACCCATGTTGATGCTGAGAAATAAGATTTTCTACTATGAAGTCATGTATAGTATCTCTTAGTAACCCCTCAAATAGTTTGCATACAACTGATGTTAAGCATACAGGTCTATAATTTCCTGGATCTGATTTTTTGCCCTTCTTAAATAATGGGAAAATGTGGGCTGTATGCCAATCCACTGGGACTCTGCCAGTTGAAAGAGAGTCACAAAAGATAAGATAAAGGGGTTTATCTATAACTGAACTTAATTCCCTTAGGACCCGAGGATGCATGCCATCCGGGCAAGGTGCCTTGTCTATTTTGAATTTTAGTCTTGCCTTCACTTCTAGCTGTAATATTAATTACTTAACGCAGGAAGAAGATTGAGACTCTTCTGCCTCTGTAATTTGCAACAGTGCTGTTTCCTTTGTGAAGACAGAAGCAAAGAAAGCATTTAATAACTCTGCCTTACCTTGGTCATCCGCCATTGAGTTCCCACCCTCATCCTTTAGGAGTCCTATACAGTCAACCTTTCTTTTTTTAGAGTTGATGTACTTGTAAAACTTTTTTGGGTTAGATTTGATATCCCTAGCGATTTGATTTTCAGCTTCGATCTTTGCCAGCCTAATTTCTTTTTTTACATTTTTTTATTGCATTCCTTATAATTGTTTAGTGCAGCCTCAGTCCCCTCCTGTTTTAGGACCTTATATGCATTATTTTCCCTCTTCATTTTATCCCTAACCTTTCTATTCATCCATAGAGTCTTTTTTTATTCCTAGACATTTTGTTTCCATATGAGATATACATACTACAATATTGATTGAGAATAAGTTTAAAAGCTTGCCATTTCCCTTCAGTGTCCTCCCCTTGTAGTACATTATCCCAGTTCACCAAACTTAGTGCCTACCTAATTTGATTGAACTTTGCTTTTCTAAAATTGATAGTTTTAGTGGTCCCGCTGCCCCGTGGCCTATCAGTCACCAGATCAAACGTTATCATGTTGTGATCACTATTTCCCAAATGTTTTTGAACCTGCACATTTGATACATTATCTGGTCTATTAGAAATGATCAGATCCAGTAACGCGTTCCCCCTAGATGGTTCCGTTACCATTTGAGTCAAGTAATTGTCCTGTAATGCTGCCCGAAATCTGCTGCTTTTACCAGAATGGGTAGCCTCAATACCCCAGTCAATGTCTGGAAAGTTGAAGTCGCCCATAACTATGACCTAATTTTTACTTGCAGCTTTTTCAATCTGCTGTAGTAATCACAGTTCTGCAGCTTCATTAATATGAGGTGGTCTGTAGCATACCCCAATAAGCAATTGGCAACTTTTATTTCCACCATGAATATTCACCCAAACCGACTCCACATCTTCACAATCTTCCTCCATCTCATCGTTGAGGACAGCTGTAAAAGAATTCTTAACAAAGAGACAAACCCCTGGCATTGTTCTTATGCCACTGGAACCTTAATACATATGGTCTAGAATTGTCCACTTATCCTATAATTTTTGCAACAAATTGAGGATTTGATTAAACATCTTCTCCTCAGAGATTTTAAGATATCTCTACAGCTGTCCCTCCTTCTGGTAGGTTTAGATAAGGTACCCAAAAATATTCAACCACAGATATGCCACTTTATTTTAACTGCCCAATTACTTATGTTTACTAATTCAGAATCAGAATCCTTTTATTTCGCCAAGCATGACTGGATCATGCCCGGAATTGTTTTTGGCACAAAACATATGGCTCAGGAGGAAGGCATAGATAGAAAAGATACATAGATAGATAGCAGCGACGGCAGAGGCGTCAAGTTAGCATTACAACACAACATACATCAAGTTAACATTGCAACACAAATATCCATCCCAGTCCCCAATGTGACACTGAGTTGACTGGCAGTTAGTCTTATGGGCTGGTAGGTACGGTCCGCTGATCAACCGTAGCGCAGCTGGCCCCGCGGCTCATTGGGGCTTGAGTTGTCGGTAGTATGTGGAGAGAATTTAGGAGGTTGACCGCCGAGGGGAAGAAAGAGTTCCTGTGTCTTGCGGTCTTTGTGGAAATGGCCTGTAGCCTCCGGCCCAATGGCAGCAGGCTGAAGTAACGGTGGCCTGGGTGTGAGGGATCATTGGCAATCCTCAGTGCCCTGGATTTCAGTCTTTTGTTGTGTAGGAGGGCAAGTGAGGGAAGGGGGCACCCAATGATCCTTTCCGCTGACCTGATGACCCTCTGTAGTTTGTCCCTGTCATAGGCGGTGGCACCGGCATACCAGACCAGGATGGAAGAGCAGAGGATCGACTCAATGGTGGCAGAGTAGAAGTTGGTTAGGATTACTTGAGTCATGCCGAACTTTCTCAGCTGGCAGAGGAAGAAGAGTCTCTGCTGGGCTTTCCGTTGGGTGGCAGTGATGTTGGGCTTCCAGCTGAGATCACTGGAGATGGTTTATACCCAGGAGCCGGGCACAGGGTACACTGGCTACCTCAGAGCCATCAATATAAATTGGAGGTGGGGTAGGAGCAGACTTCCTGAAGTCAATGATTAGTTCAACGTTTTTTGCAGTGTTAAGCACCAGCTTGTTCTCCTTGCTCCAGTTGCAAATTCTCTCCACCTGCTGACTGTACTCCTGGATGTTATCCTTGGTGACAAGGTTAATGATGGTGGTGTCATCTGCAAACTTGATGACCTTGACAGAATCGGCCTCAGATCTGCAATTGTTCGTGTAGAGGGAAAACCGCAGTGGTGACAGGACTCAGCCTTGAGGAGCACCTGTGTTCGTGGTCACAGCTCGAGAGTGAATGTCGCCCAGTATGACTACTTGGGACCTGTTGGTGAGAAAGTCTGTGATCCAAAGTTGTAGACTTGGATGGACTTCAAGTGCAGCTAGTTCCCATTGTAGAATGCGTGGGCAGATGGTATTAAAGGCCGAGCTGAAGTCCAGGAGTAGTATTCTAGCATGCATGTCTGGCCTGTCAAGGTGGTTGTTGATGAGCTCCAGGCATATATTGATCACGTCGTTCGTGGACCTGTTTGCCCTGTAGGCAAACTGGTAGGGATCTAGGTGGGGCAAAGGGGAGAGCTTAAGGTAGGCTAGGACCGCCTGCTCCATGGTTTTCATGATGACGGACATCAGGGCCACGGGCCTAAAGTTAAGTTTGGAGACCCCTTGTTTCTTAGGGACAGGTATGATGGTAGACCTTTTGGAGCATGCGGGGACCTTGCCTTCCTCTAGGGACTTGGTGAATATGGCAAAGAGGATGGGAGCAAGTTGCCGGCATCAGGTTTTCAGGCAGGCTAGAGATACTCCATCGGGGCCGGAGGCTTTCCTGGCATTTAGTGTTGATAAAAGGCGCAGGACCTCAGCCTCACTCACCACCGGGAGAGAGGGCAGGCTCAGTGTGTTGTTTGCAGGGCACAGAGGGGGAGAGGCCGTTGCCAGGTTCATCTCCGGTGCTTCCTGGTTCTCGAACCTGCAGTAGAATCTGCTGAGTTCTTCTGCTAGTTTCGGGTTAGGTGTTGCATGTTGGGGTGGGGGCTTGTAGTTAGTGGCGGCCTTCAGCCCCTTCCATACAGCACGTGAGTCGTTTGAGGATAGGTTGTGTCTCATTCTTTCGGCGTACCCTTTTTTGGCAGCTCTCAGCTCCCGATTAAGGTCATTTCTTGCCCTTCTGTAGTCCTCCTGGTTCCCGGACTTGTGTGCAGCCTCCTTGCGCCTCTGCAGCTGCCGTAGCTTGTTGGTGAACCACGGCTTGTTGTTCGGGTACACCTTGAAGGATTTTATTGGTACACACGAGTCCTCGCAGAAACTGATGTGTGAGGCGACGTTATCTGCCCATTCGTCCAGATTTGACGCTTCCAGGGACTTCCAGTCGGTGCATTCAAAGCAGACTTGTAGTTTAAGTTTGGCGTCGTCTGACCACACCTTGGTAGACTTAATGATCGGTTTAGCTGATTCTAGGCGCCTCCTGTAGGTAGGGATAAGATGGATGAGACAGTGGTCAGAGGAGCCCAGGGCTGCCCATGGGACTGTCGTGTATGCATCCTTAGGTGCCGTGTAGCAGTGGTCAAGGGTGCTTGGGCCCTTGGTGGTGCTGATGATAGCGTGGCATCTCCTGGCGCAGGTTGGCCTTGTTGAAATCGCCTGCGACGATGAACAGTGAATCCGGGAGGGATGTCTCCCACCGCGAGATGGTCTCGCTTAGGACCAGTAGGGCAGATTTGACGTCGGCATCAGGGGGGGTGTACACTCCAGCAAGGGCGTAGGAGGAAAACTCCTGTGGTGAGTATGGCGGCCTACAGTTGATTAGTAGTAGTTCCAGGTCTGGAGAGCACTTCCTGTCGAGTACCGTCGGGGTGGGGCACCATGAGGAGCTAATGTAGAAGCAGATGCCACCCCCTCTTTCCTTGAGAGGACAGGGTCCCTGTCTGCTCGGATGATGCTGAAGTCGGGGAGAAGGGAGGGCATCCTCGGGGATGTCCTCATTGGAAAGCTGCTGACCAACTCTCAATTTCTAGACTACTGTCATTGGTCAACCAAAACATAGCCTTAGAACATAAGATCAGGGGTAGAACTTCACTATCCCCTATCCATTTCTGTCTCCCTGAATTACGGTTGCAGTATACCTATTGATATGCATAGGCTCCCCATTTATCCATAACTGTTCATAAACTAAGAAGTCTCTACTGTTGGCCAAGGGATTTGTTAGTTTATTAAGTTCTTTGTTGTATTTGTTAAAATGTTCTCAGGCAACGTATCCTTTGCTTTATGATACCCTTTACATCGAAGCTCCTCAAGTGTCCTCCATTCCCCGCCATGGGTTAGTTTTGTTTTTGACCAACTGAGTCGTCTGCCGGCAACGCATACTCTTCTTCGCCTTCACCGACGTCATGCACAGGCGCAGTATGCTTGCTGGCGAGGAAGGCGAAGAAGAGTATGCGTTGCCGGCTGAAAATGAAACTAACTCGCGGCAGGGACCGGAGGTCACACGAGGAGCTGCGAGGGCACAGGACGGTGCTGGGGACTTGGGAAAGTGAAACTTTTTTTTCCCGAGTTAAGGTTCTCTTTAAAGAAATTCACTCTGGGTATTTTCCCTATAGGATTGTTGAGTCATAACAAAAATGATTGTTCACTCTGTACGCATTTCCGTACCATACCGTGTTGGCATTTCTTCGATTGGCATATGTTTGCTGCTCAGTTCACTGTTAGCATGATTATAGACCCAATAAAGATCTATTATAACGGAAAAAAGGACAAAAAGACAATGTCACTGCTCAATAAAGCAAGTGTAGTAAAATAGAGAAAGTATAACATGTAATAGGAGATTATTGTCATACAAGGGCAGGTAGATGGGGGAGCTAAGAAAAACGGAGGAGGTACTAACTGATACCGACCTCATCTAAGAAATGACTGCCTGGTAGGAGCTCTAAGTGGGGAAAAAAACAAAAACAAGAAAGCGAGAGAGAAGGGTGGTAACAAAAAAAAAGAGGACATTAGTATCGGATCAAGGAAATGCCATAGACGTATAAATATTCAAAATAGCACATAATTCCTAATGAATTACAAAGGGGCAGCAAAATTTATATCATGTAGTACTAAATAGGCTTTTACTCCAAATGTATGCCCAAAGGAGTCAGACTGCAGAAAACTAATCCAGTATCCTTCTCGGTGCAGGAGAAGGTTAACTCTACTGCTGCCGCATCTAGGCCAATTGATAGCTTCCAAAGCAAGAAAGCGTAATTGATTTGCAGAATGTCCTGCTTAAAGAAGTGCTGTGCCATCGGGTACTCCAAATCGGAGCTCATAGTACCTTTTCTTTTAAATACATTCATTCTGCTGATGAAATTCTAAATAGATTTGCGAGTTATTATGGCACTTTATATGCGAAGCAAACGAATAAAACAGACGCTGAGATCTCTGCCTACTTGAACACCATTGAATTGCCGAGTCTGACCCCTCAACAAACTGTTGCATTAGATGAGCCCCCTCACAAAGCGAGAAATTGAAGATACAAAACAGACGGATTGCCTATTGAGCTGTATAAAACCCATTCATCTTATCTGTCATCTAAATTGTTAACCTTATATAAGGCCTCTCTAGACTCTAGCGAAACTACCAGATACAATGAGAGAAGCTATAATATCACTTATTCTTAAGCCAGATAAATCCCCTACACGATGTGATGCGTATCGTCCAATCTCATTACTTCAGAATGACACTATAATATTAGCAAAAGTATTAGCTCGACGCCTCGATCAGGTGATGTGACAGCTTGTAGACAGGGACCAATCTGGATTTGTGCTGGGTCACTCAACTGCACTTAATCTACGTAGGCTATATCTTAATCCTCTATGATAATGTAGGAACACGTGTTCTAGTATCATTAGACGCCGAAAAGGCATTTGATACGATTGAGTGGGACTTTTATTTCGATCCTGCACAGATTCGGATTTGGTCCTTCTTTTATAGGCTGGGTTCGGTTACTTTATAACTGTCCAGAAGCTAAGGTTAAGGTGAATGGGTGGCTATCTCCTTCTTTTAAGCTGCAAAGGGGCACCCGTCAAGGGTGTCCTCTCTCTCCATTACTATTTGACCTGGCCATAGAAACACTAGCTGTAAAGATTCGGGCTAGTTCAAGTATAAGAGGCTGGATTAAAAATAACTCTGAAGCTAAGGTTAGCCTCTATGCAGATGACATGCTTATGTATCTAGAAGATCCTGGTGACTCTGATAAAAGCCTTACAGGTTATTAAAGAACACGGCACATTTTCTGGGTTAAAAATTAATTGGTCTAACTCAGCTATTCTACCTGTGGATCACTTTGCCCCAACAGAACACCTTTCTTCACCTTTAATTTGGGTCAGCTCATTTAAATACCCCAGAATAATCATATCATGTTCCCCCAGTGAATTTATAGAGTTAAATTTAAACCCGCTATTAATCTATGTAGACACCAAACTGAAGGAGTGGGAAAAGTTGCCTCTAAATGTCACTGGTAGAGCCAATTTGTTTAAGATGATTTTATTACCTAAAATAGTATATGTTACCTGCATTCTCCAATATTCCTCCATACCTCTGTATTTGCCAAGCTCCACTCTCATCTTGCCAGATTTGTGTGGGCCAAACAACGCCATAGACTTTCACTGCCTATCCTACAACAACCCAAGGACTTGGGGGGTATAGCCATGCCCAATTGCCATTTATATTATCTAGCTGCTCAGCTCTCTCAGTTATATGATGGTTTCAGGGAAGGTCAAGAATCCTTGCAACTTCTTATTTTTTCACAGTTCCCTGTTTTACATCAGGATTCTTTGTATAATATGCTGAAGGGATGGAAAGGTGTTATAAAAAAAAGCTTCTTTTGCCCCCAACCCTGACACAAATACGTAAAGTGTGGGATTTGGCACATAAATATATACAGTTGGAGGATACATTTAAATTTACTCCTCTCTGGGAGAATCACCTTTTACCTGAATTTTGTAAATTAGACGATGCTTTATGGCAAGGGTCTTCTATTTCTTCATCAACTCTTTGCGGATGGTGCCCTAATGACATTTGCATTGTTTACTGCTGAGTTTAACCTACCCAGCACAACTCACAACTTTAATATCAGATTAAAGTGAATGGGAACTGCATTTTTTAAAAAAGTTGCACAACTCACAACTTTAATATCAGATTAAAGTGAATGGGAACTGCATTTTTTAAAAATGAAGCAAATACTTACCTAAGGAGAGGGAAGGCTCTGGGTCATATAGAGCCTTTTGTCTCCTCTCTCGGTGCTCTCTAACCTGTGCTGTCTCCCCCCCCCCCCTGTTTAAATTCCCCGCCAAAAGGGTATTTGGAAGTCTTTGGGAGCCGTGTCCTCCCGAAGACGTGCGGCTCCGGGCGCAGTACAGGGCCACCCTTCTTCAGAAGCACTCGGGCTCCCTGAAGGCTTCTGAAGCCTCCTCCGGCCGCATAAAGCAGTATTTGACTAATTTAGTCAAATACTGCTACCGGGTGAGCCAGCACTGGATCGAGGGGACCAGGAGAGGAGCCGGAAGGCTCAATAGGACCCAGAGCCTTCCCTCTCCTTGGGTAAGTATCTGTCTCATTTTTTTAAATGCAGTTCCCATTCACTTTAAGACATGCAGTCACCTGTCAATTGAAAGTGTTGTCACAAGCTTTTAAAGACTCGCCTATATTACATAGTTACATAGTTATTTGGATTGAAAAAAGACATACATCCATCGAGTTCAACCAGAGAACAGGGTGCTTCTGCTAAGCAGTTGATCTCAGCGTTCTGATATGATGATGATGATGATAGTGCCTTCTGCTACTTGTAGAGTCTACCAGCGTAAAACTTTCTGAGATAGAGAAGCAGGGGAGCTAGCTGACGATGAATGGGAGGATGTTTTGTCTAGTGTCATTAAAGTTTCTTCACATCTACCTGACCGCTTGACCTATCTCTGTTATTATACAGAGCCTTTCTTACCCCAGTACGCTTAGCTAAGTTTAAACCTCAAATGGATGATTTATGTCCAAAGTGCCGTACAGAGAATGGTACCTTTCTGCATATGATGTGGTCTTGCACATCTGTGAATTTATACTGGTTGCAGATTATCAGGTTTTTGAATGACCGAATGGGCTGCCTAGTAACTTGTGATATTAAGACCTGTTTATTGAATCTATTTTCCAATACTATAACTGATAAATACTCTAAGCAATTTGCGATCGAAGTATTACATATTGCATGGAAAACACTCGCCAAAAGCTGAATAACTGCAACAATCACTTCTTGTTCGGACTGGATATGAGCTGTTAATTCGGTAATACCGTATAGAAAAGCAATCTATCAAAATAGAGGGGCTCTGTCTAGATTTCATAGAATCTGGATGACATGGATAGACTCTGTTCACACTCAAGTAGGATGACCTATAACTTTTTGGATAGACGGTGGACAGAGTGGGTGAGGCCTGAGTTTTCCCCCTGAATTAGAGGATGGACAGTTCTCATAGCTATGATACTGGTATATGCACTATTTAGTTTGCTCTCTTTAAAGAGCTGCTATTGCTTCTACAAATCAAGTTCTGTGAACTGTGACTAATTATTAATATTCAGCGCTTTACAATTTCATTCTGCATGTAAGCCTAAGGCTAGTACGTATGTCTTTTACACAATTTTTTGCGTTGAACTGCATATATTAATATAGCGTCAGCTATCCCACTCTGTAACTGTTGTTGTAGCTTTTCTACTGCTCCTTTTGTATTTTCTGAATACCCTGTATTACGATGCAATACAAAGTCTGTAAAATATTTTTTTACTGTTCACAATAAACTTGATTTGTTATGGAAAAAAATACATTCATTCTGGACTTGTGTTCTATAATTCTTTTCTTGAGAGGTCTGGTTGTTTCACAAACATGCAATTTACCTCAGGAACAGTTAATGCCGTAGATAACTTAAGAAGTTTCGCATGCGGCATAGTGTTGAAGTCTTATGGGAATACGTCTCATAGTGTTATTAATAGTTTTGCTTTTAAGGACTAACTGGCAATGACAACAATGCAAACAGGGGAAAGTACCCATACTTTCATGCTAGTAGTCCCTTTTTACTGCTAGTAGTCTTACATGCTAGTAGTCCCTGTTTACTGGCCCTGCCAGATCCGATTTCTCCATTGATAAGATGGTCTCTTATAGAGGGTGCTTTCTTGTATGATTGGGGGAGATTTGAATGATGGAACTGTGGTACTTGTGGAAGACAAAATGTACCAATGTTTTTTTTTTGTTTTTGTTTTTTTATTATTATAAATGCAATTCTTGGAGAAAAGGGTATTAGAGGTTGCCAATACAAGGCAATCCTCTGTTTTATTCTCACACGTTAATCTGGGTTTCAGCAAAGACAGAGGATTCAATCCCATGCCTTTCTTCTGTGTTCATTAGACCAATTTTTCAGGTTAAAGTTGGATACATGTTTTGGAATTTTCAACAGTTTTGTTGTGGTTTCTCGGATACTTTTATCCTCCTCACTTAAAACATATTTATTTATTTATTATTTATTTATTTGTTGTATTTATAAAGCGCCAACATATTACGCAGCGCTGGACATTAATTTAGGTTACAGACAATATTTAGGGGTGACAAACAGCAATATGACAATACAGGAATACAAGAAAACCAGATCACACAGCACAGAATGAGTACAAGGTAATGCTTAGTCAGTCACTGGATGGGAGCATGGAGTTAGGCAAGTTAGGTTCACTCAAATGCATAGCATGGGTGCACAGTAATAGAGGTGCATGATCGGGTAGGACACAAAAGGAGTGAGGACCCTGCCCAAAGGCTTACAATCTAGAGGGAGAGGTAGGGACACGAGAGGTAGGGGACCAGAGTTCGGCTGTGGGTTTAGAGCAATTGTGAGGGGTGGTAGGCAAGAGTGAAAAGGTGAGTTTTGAGGGCCTTCTTGAAGGTGTTGAAGGAGGGGGCTGCCCTAATGGGTGGAGGTAGGGAGTTCCATAGTGTCGGAGCGGCTCTTGAGAAGTCTTGGAGGCGTGCATGGGACTGGGTGATGCGGGGGACGGTCAGGCGAAGTTCATTGGAGGAGCGGAGTGAGCGGCTTGGTGTGTATCTCTGAGTAAGATCAGAAATGTAGGTTGGACAGGTTTTGTGGATGGATTTGTAGGTCAGACACAATATCTTGAATCTGATTCTGGACTGGATAGGAAGCCAGTGGAGGGATTCACGGAGGGGAGCCGCCCTGGTGGAGCGATGGGAGGAGTGGATAATTCTGACAGCCGCATTCATGATGGACTGCAGTGGGGCTATTCGGGTCTTAGGGAGTCCAGACAGAAGGGCATTGCAGTAGTCGAGGCGGGAAATTATGAGGGAATGGATGAGGAGTTTGGTGGTGACAGGGGTCAGGAAAGGGCGAATCTTACAGATGTTACGAAGGTGGAAGTTGCAGGACTTTGTGAGGTTTTGGATGTGGGGAGTGAAGGAGAGTGCGGAGTCCAGGGTGACACCCAGACAGCGGGCTTGAGAGGTAGGGTGAATAGTAGTGTGGTTAACAGTGACCTGCACATCTGGGAGGTCCAGGGATGACCGGGGTGGGAAAATCATAAATTCCGTTTTGTCTAGATTTAGTTTTAGGAACCTAGCGGACATCCAGGAGGAGATGGCAGATAGGCAGGAGGAGACCTTGTCCATGGTAGTGGTGGATATGTCAGGGGTGTGGAGATAGATTTGCGTGTCATCTGCATACAGATGATAGTTAAAACCCATGGAGGAGATAACCTTGCCAATGGAGGATGTGTATAGGGAGAACAGTAGGGGGCCAAGGGCCGAGCCTTGGGGGACTCCCACTGAGAGGTGGTTGGGGGTGGACGAGGACTCATTGAAAGAGGTCGTGAAGCAGCGGTTGGAGAGGTAAAAGATGAAAGCCAGGTCAGGACGAGATCGTGAATGCCCATGGATTGGAGGGACTGGAGGAGTAGGGGATGATCTACTGTATCAAAAGCTGCTGAAAGGTCAAGGAGGAGGAGAATGGTGTATTTACCTTCAGCTTTAGCTAAGGCAAGGTCATTGACCACTTTGGTGAGAGCCGTTTCGGTTGAGTGGGCAGGCCGAAATCCAGATTGCAGTGGGTCTAGTAGTGAGTTGGCATTGAGGTACTGGGTCAGGCGTTTGTGAACCAGACGCTCAAGGAGTTTTGAGGCGAAGGGGAGGAGGGAGATCGGGCGGTAGTTGGAGGGTAGCGAGGGGTCGAGGGAGGGTTTCTTGAGCAGAGGCAGTACAGTGGCCTGCTTGAAGTCTGAGGGGAAGGTGCCTGTGGATAGGGAGAGGTTAAACATGGTAGTGAGGACTGGGGCCAGTTCCGTGAAGTGAGGCTGAAGTAGATCAGAAGGGATAGGGTCAAGGGGGGAGGTAGTGGTATGGGAAGTCTGCAGTAGGTGGTTGACCTCCTCAGTGGTAGTAGGAGTGAAGGAGGTGAGGGGAGGATAGGGTGGAGAAGGAGTAGGTTGTGAGCAGGTGGGAGGTGAAGATTGAAGATTGGACATTTCCTGACGGATGGAGACTATTTTGTTGGTGAAGTGGGTGGCTAAATCTGTGGCAGAGAGGGAGGAAGCAGAAGGTGGGGGGGGTGGGTTTAAGCAGGGAGTTGAAGGTGCTAAAAAGACGCCGGGGATTAGAAGCTTGTGCTCCGATGAGCTTGGTAAAGTATTCCTGCTTCGCATGAGCAAGGGCAGTGTGGAACTGCTGCAGGTTAGTCTTGTACTGTAGGAAATCCTGGTTTAGTCGAGTTTTCCGCCATTTTCGTTCAGTGGCGCGTGTTTCCCTCTGGAGGTTGCGAGTATGGGTAGTGCGCCAGGGCTGGGGGTTAGGGGGTCGGTTGTGGCGGAATATTGGTGGAGCAGCTTTCTCTAGGGCTGATGAGAGAATTTGGTGATACTGAGCTGCAGCAAGATTAGGACAGGTTAGGGTGGGGAGAGTAAATTAGTAAATTACTTGGCCAGGTCACTTGAAGTTTACTATAAAGAAATTTTACTGTAATAATTTACTAAGGTACAGAAGACAGCGGCCAACTGTTCTGAGATTAAATGGTAATATTCGGTTAATAAACCACCCAGACCTGTACTTTTACCTCTTTTACCAGTTTTAAGGGTTCTTACAGCTTCAAAAAATTTGAACTCTTTTATGGGGGTATCCAGTAGATCTCATGTCTCTGCATCGGTAATTGGCAACCACAAGTCTCCACAAAAGGGGCAATCAGTTACTGAAGCATCCATACTATCTAAATTCTACCAACTTCTTAAGGTGGCCACACACCAAACCATTTTTAAAATCTCTTTTCAATTCAAGAATTGCAATCAATTTTTCTGACTAATTGTAACATTTAAATCTGACCAATGTACCACACACATTTGTTCAATTTTTCCTCAATTATGAAAAAAATTGACAACTCTGAATTTTTTTTTTTTTGAAAACCAAGATAAGGATAGCTTCCTTATGTAAAAGAGTCACTCGTCCAATTATCCAAACAACCTTAAAATACCTGCATATATAGTAAATGAACGAAAAAAAAGTCAGGTAGTTTTCCACTAACATTAAAAGATAATTAAGACTTTCCACCAGCAAAAGACGATGCCTGGTTCGCTATACAAGGCCTTAACCCAAACACTTGCATCCAGGAAATACTAAGTAATGGGGTAATAAGAACTGGGGTACCACATTTCCCAGACTAGTTCAATAAATTATTGGGGCAAAAGGCAATTAAAAAGTTTTTTTAATAAACATAATAAAGAAATAAGAGCTGAAAACATTAGAACGCACCCAAACATCTTCAAAAAGTGGATACTGAGTGGACACCTCCAAAAAAGACCACAGAAATTACTATCCCAGGGATATAGCCTCATTTGTGGTTCCTCTACTGAAGAAATATCTCCATGGCGTAGTAAATGGGAATCGAAGTTGGGGTCGAAATTAGAAGCGGAAATGTGGAACTTAATAGCTCGGAATATTTGGAAATTCCCAAATAAAAATTTTCAGATTCTTCACTGTAAAGTGGTTGCCAAATGGCATTTAACACCCGTTAAAATGGTGAAAATCACTAAAGCAAGTAACGACACGTGCTGGAGATGTGGCAAGGGAAGAGGGACTACAACAGTGGTGGAGCTGCCAGACAGTACATTTTTTGGGAGCATAAAATAACTTGTTTTTGGCAAGAGAAAGCTGATTACAATATTAATTTGACAGCTCGCAGTGCCATTTTGGGGATAATAGAAACAGAACAAAAAGATGTGGCCCTACTTATAGAAATTGGCACACGAATACCTAGGAGGATGTTTGAGAAAAAATGGAAAAGTGTGGACCCCTTATCAGTGAAAGAGTGGGTAGAGAATAAGGGGTCAATTCATAAAGCATTACCGCATTTGGTAATGCAGAAAACAGCTGACTTTACCGAGCACTTAGGAAAATGTCGATTTATAAACCCTGTTAATGCATGAAAAGCGAAAATTACTGAGCAGTGAGGTAAATTACCAACTTGTGCAATAATTATCTCAACACATGTCAGTAAATGTCAATTCATAAAGTAGACAACAAGCGGTAAAGCCATGAAGCAATACTGTCTGCTATAAAGTGGCGAAAAGAATGCGGAGAGTAGACTGTGGGAGCGTGACTCACAGGCAGAAGCAGCTGTGACTGACAGGGGCAGCCCCTGTTCTGCAAATCTGAATGAGGGATTCTGATAGGACCCACAGCCTTCGCCGCTGGGACAAGCTTTTAAACCTCCAGGCAGCAGCAGAGCGAGATACCAAATGCGATATTTTCCCAACAAAATGTTTCTTTTGCACAGCCTGTTATGAATTGACCCCTCTGTGTTCCTTTTTGGAAAAATTTACAGCTGAATATGAGTAGTCTGAAAATTGGATTGGTAATGGCATATCTAAAGAGCACATGGAATGAGATACTAAAATAGGATGGGGGAAAATAAAATGTAGAAGAGAAAGATGACGAAAGGGGAGATTTACGGATATAAGTGACAGAGAACACGTGTTAACTTGCTAAAGTCTGTACAGTGTGAAAGCAGAGAATAGGTGACAAGAGAACATGTTTTTTACCTTGCTAAAGAGTGAAAGCAGCTAAAGAATGCTGGGGTAAGGAGGACAACACAGCATATTTAAAAAAAAAATACATGGAACAAACAAGGAATCAAAACCAAAGGTCAGATGACAGAGAGAGTCAAATGATGGAGAGAGGTACAGGGTAACATTTAAAGAGGGGGAAAGAAAGAAGGGCCCAGATGAAGCAATTACGAGTGATGGCAGAAAGTGTGGGATTGAGTAGCAGTGATGGTAGGTGTAAAATAATTGGAATGTTTGTTGGTATGTATGTAAAGGTATGGTACGATATGCATTATATGCACGTCGGTTTGTGTGGGTATGCATGGAAGCAACATGATCGCAAATTCAAAAGAGACCATAAGTACCGATTTGCAGTGGCTGGGGACTGCTGTCTGAGAATCGGTCATGTACTGTGTGTTCTGTACATGTATGTTTGTTTGTATAAATAAATTATGTATTATTTATTTATTTATTGTATTTATAAAGCGTCAACATATTACGCAGGGGGATGGATGTGTGGGTCTGCAGTTCTGAGAGGTTGAGATAGGTATGATAGGACTCTAATGTATATGGACTCTGAGCAGGCTGAAAGGCTGTGCCCCAACTTTGTGTTGACTACTTGCACCACAGATATATGTAGCTATAAATACTTTAAGATACTAAAGATGACACAAAGAACTATGATGCAAACTATTCTCTGGACAAAATAGTGTTGCAATGAATCAATGGCGTTCAGACCACAGTATCAAATGGCTGAGTTCTAAAAAAAAAAAAAAAATGCTTGGGTCTGTATATCAAGTAATTGACAATCTACCACACACCATTCACTTTTCATAAAAATTGATCAGAACAATCCAACACTCCCGATCTTTTATTGAATAAAAATGGGAAATTCAATCAGATTTATCGAATTAATAAAAAAAAAAGCTTTTGATTTTTCGGGACAACCAATCATTTTTATTGAATTGCCATAAAATTGGATTCTTTTATTGTATGGTGTGTGGCCACCTTTAGGCTGGATTCACAGTGGTCCATTGCATATCACAATGATTATAATGAGTGTGAATATTGTATTTATAAAGCGCCAACATATTACGCAGACCTGGACATTAGTTAAGGTTACAGACAATATTTAGGAGTGACATACAGCAATAAGACAATACAGGAATACATGCAAATCGGATCACGGAACACAGTACAAGATAATGCTTAGGGCCCGTTTCCACTATCGCGAATCCGCATGCGTTGTCTGCATGCGGATTCGCATAGCCAATACAAGTGGATGGCCCTGTTTCCACTTGTCAGTAATCTTGAGCGTTTTTCTGTGCGGGAGAAATCTGCAAGGAAGAGCTCTCAGAATTCGCATCCCACACGCCACTATGCGAACCGACGCTAATGTATTTAATAGGTAAATCTCATTTTGGCATGCGTATTTTACCGCGATTTTGCATGCGATTTCGCATAGGAACTAATGTTAAATCACACAGGCAGTGACATGGTTAAAATCGCATCAATACTAACCTATGCGAAATCGCATGCAAAATCACGGTAAAATACGCATGCGGAATCGCACCCGCATGCGATTTCTTCAGCGGGGAATCGGTGCCGATTCCGCACCGCACAAGTGGAAACAGGCCCTTAGTTAGTGGATGGGAGCATGGAGATTAGGTAAGTGGAGTTAACTTGAGTTCACTCAGATCAATAGAATGGGTGTACAGTAATGGAGGTGCATGATCAGGTAGGAGACACAATCTAGAGACATAGACTTTAATACAAAACCTGCATGCAGTGCGTTAGAATTAGTACTGTGAACGAGCCCATAGAATTGTATGGGCATTGAGTTGACATGCAGAATAATTCTACAATGGAAATGAGCACTGTGAACTAGCCCTTATAGCATTGTATGTGAAGATGGTGTGTTGGAGAGAGCTGGCAGGCACTCGGTGATCAGGGAATGGCTGGCAGAGAAGCACCCAGTTAACTATGTGCTCTAGACTACAGGGTAAAGTCCATGCAAAAATACAAGAAAAAGGAAAAATGTCTGGCACTATAGTTTAATGTGCAGCGATGTAACACAATAGTGAGCAAATTTCATTAAGCATGGCAGTAACATGACAAGCTGACAAGCATCAATACATGTGTGTAATACATGTGTGTAGGGTGTCCTCAATGATGTCTGGGTGCAGGTGGAAGGCAGCGGTGGTGGGTGCACGGCCTTACGACCGTTTCGCATGGCTATACGCCAAGTTTCTTCTGAGGTAAACGTGCTGAAAGTGCAGGAACAGTGGCGGAATATAAAGGTGTGCACGGAAGAACACTTCCGTTCCGCCGTATAGGGCCCGCCCCTTCCGGAATCCCAAGCTGATGCGTCTCCACTTGCCGGCGATTCTGGTGACACGCACAGCCATCAAAGTGGAGGGTCGCGTGCTCACGTCATTTGACGTTGCTGCCCGTTGACCTATGGCAGCGCATGAGACACTACTGTTGTGTATGGAGCGGCTAAATGTACGCTCACATAACACATCGTAGAAAGGTCACTATGGCAACCTCAAACAAAATAAAGAGAGGAAAACATGCCAGGTGGCAACTATGGAGTATTCTCACATAGATAAAATCTATATTAGCTAATGTGCCAGTTCGCCAGAGGTTCAAAAGTGGAGAGCAAAGGCTGGGGGAGAAATTGGAAGGGATGAGCTAAAAGGAGGCACCTAGTTTACCAAAATGGGAAGTGTCAGTGAAGAAAAGTGCAGGGAAAGGGAAGATGTAGAAAGTGAAAGGAAAAAAAGGGAGAAAGAAGAAAAGGAAAAGAATGGAATATTGGTACACGTGAAGTGAGAGGGAAGAATGGTAAGTTCAGGGAGTATCACCACAAAGGGGAGACTATTATAACGTCCCAACATGGCATACCTCGATGGCGAATAGTTAGAAAAAACATATAAAATCCTATAATTTACTATAATTTTATTATCAAAACTACAAACATTTAGAAAATTTTATATAAAACAAAGAGGTACAAAAAGCCACCATGATGGGAATTAAAGGGCAACAGCAGGCAAACCAGGGGTGAACATAGGTCGCCAAGGATAGTTCAAGGATCAAGAAAACAAGCAAGATCGACAGTCGTTGAGGCCCAAAGATCCCATAGCATCGGTGCGTAGGATCCAACGCGCTTCTTGTCTAAGCAACATTTTTTTCTTGTCGCCACCCCTTCGAGAAGTATTGCAGCAATCAATACACGCAAAGGAGAGAAGGTTGGAATTGTTTTGGTGAGCAGCTGACATATGCTCAACAATCCTAGGACATCCTTTATTTTTAGGAAGCAAGCGTACATGCTCCAGAATGCGCTCCTTTACCATCCTGGTGGTCTTGCCGATGTATAAACGCCGGCAAGGACACCACAAGGCGTAGACCACATACCTGGTTCTGCATGTCGCAAAGAAAGGAACACTACATTGAACCAGGCCTAAGGTATAGGACTTACCGGTCTTCATCAAATGGCAGGCTTTACAAAAGCCACATTTGTGATTGCCTGTAGAGGCAAAGTCGCTCAGCCAAGTACGCTGTGAATGCTCACGGAAATCACTATGAACCAGAAGATCACCGATAGTTGGTGCCCTTTTAAAAGCAATTAAAGGTTGAGGAGGTAAAGAATCTTTCAAAACTGGATCCTGAAGTAACAGGGACCAATTTTTGCTAAAAGCCCATCTGATCTGACTAGCCATAGGGGAAAAATCGAATGAGAAGACTCCTGGCCTCCCATTAGATTTACCCCGATTCCTCCTTGTTAGAAGACCTGACCTGTACTTATTGGTTGCTTTTTTGATGGCTAGATCTAGGCTATATTCGCTATAGCCTCGGGCAAGTAATCTTTGCTTAAGTTCCTCCAACCGTGTATTGTTCCTGCGTAACCGCAGAAACCGGCCATAAGGGAGAAATTCAGTTACATGTTGTGGATGATAGCTCTTACAATGTAGAATGGTATTGGAAGCAGTGGGCTTACGATAGCTTCTAGTAATTATACCTTCATGGGTGGCGACCAGCTCTAAATCAAGGAAACAAATCTTGCTTTCAGACCATTCCATAGTAAAGAGCATATTTACATCATTCTGGTTAAGGTATTTTAAAAAACTCTGCAAAAGTGGAATATCCCCTGACCAAAAGGCCAGGACATCATCCACATATCTAGACCACATCCTCAGGGCTGAATGAAAAGGATTATTAGGGGAGTGAATATAAAGTTCTTTCCATGCACCTAAGAACAGATTGACATAGGTGCAAGCAACCGGGGTCCCCATTGCAGTACCGGAGACCTGCTGGTACCATGTATCACCAAACCGAAACGTATTGTGGGTGAGAACAAATTCAAGACACTCACATACGAAAGCATTGTAAGAGACGTCTTTTTTGGTATTTCTATCCAGAAACATCCTCACAGCACTAATACCATCAGCATGTGGAATTCTGCTGTAAAGGCTGGTGACGTCAATGGTCACCAGCAGGTCTCCTCTGCACCACAATGAGGACCCAAGGCCCTCTAGGACATCAATGGTGTCGCCAAGATGTGATGGAATGTGGAGCAGTAATGGCCGGAGGATGTGATCCAGATATCTGAAGAGTCTTTCCGTGACCGACCCCAGGCCCGACACGATCGGTCGGCCCGAGGGGGTCGGTCAAGGATTTATGGATCTTAGGAAGACAATACCACACAGGTTTAACTGGAAACAGAGGGAGGAGATTGCTAGCCAAAGTTGGGGTCAAGGCAGAATGGTAACTTAAAGTGGGATCTTTAGTGAGCGGTCTGTAGGTGGAAGTGTCTGATAACTGCCTCAATGCTTCTGCCCTATACTTCTCAGTTGTAAGGATAACGACAAATCCTCCCTTATCGGCTTTGCGAATGGTGAGGTCCGGACGGTTCCTCAACCATCGCAAAGCCCTACTTTCTATAGGGGATAAATTGGAGGTTGCTTCAGGATAGAGTAGGGCCTTAATTTCGCTGTCTACTTGTTTTTCAAAAAGGTCAATGCATGAGCCTGCTTGTGTTGGAAATGGCATTGTGGATCTGCATGGTTTGCAGTTGGTATCGTCAGCCACTGATACTTCAACCAGTGCTGATTCGACCAAGAGTTCATTCAAGGCTGTAAGTTCTCCAAGTTGATTCTCATTCCATGAGCCCAAAGGGCTGAAGCCCAAAGTGCCCACAGATGTTAGTTCGATTTTTTCCGAGTCTCTCAGAGATGCAGACTCTTCTGCTTTCAATTTTCCAAAATGGTGTTGAATGTTCAACTTTCTCACTCCTTTATATAAATCGACTTTGAATTGAGAATAGTTGAACTGTTGAACCAGGGAAAAATTGAGACCTTTTATTGAGTAGACTTTCAACTCCATCAGGCAGTTCCACTGTAGTTAAAGGGATAGTGAAGGGGGTCGGGGAAAATGAGTTGAAGTTACCCTGGGCTTCTAATGGTCCCCCGCAGACATCCTGTGCCCGCGCAGCCACTCACCGATGCTCCGTCCCCGCCTCCGGTTCACTTCTGGAATTTCAGACTTTAAAGACACAGACCACACTGGGCCTGCACAGTACGCTCCTGGTGCCATCAGCGGGAGTGAGGACACGGCAACGCAGGCGCAGTGGTTTTCAGACTTTAAAGTCTGAAATTCCAGAAGTGAACCAGAGGCTGGGCCGGAGCATTGGGGAGTGGCTGCGCGGGCACAGAATGTCTGTGGGGAACCATTAGAAGTCCCGGGTAACTTCAACTCATTTTTTCCCCTGACCCCCTACAGTGTCCCTTTAAGTTCACCAGGTTAGTTCTCGAGTTAGAAGGCATGACTGCTAATAAGTCACTTTCCTCTTTTTGCCCTTCCCTCTCTGTTTGTCTTCCCAGGTGACTCTCTTGTCTCTTTCTCCCTCTTCCTCGCCTGAGGCTTTTTCTTTGGAGTGCGTTTAGGACGTGGTTTAGAGGTGTCTTCCTCACTGGATTCAGAGTCTGTAGTCCAGTAGCCTCTTGGTTTCCTCGGTGTATTTGGTTTACCTTAAGGGTTAGGGCCAGCAAATAGAACCCAAGAAAAGATTCTCCCAAACTTGTAATCCTCTTTGTCACGAAGAAATTTATGTAATTTCCGTGCCTTAATATTGTCTTCAATTGTTGCTAATTTTTTGTCGATTTTGTCAAATTAATTCTAACTATTCCCCATCGAGGTATGCCATGTTGGGATGTAATAATAGTCTCCCCTTTGTGGTGATACTCCCTGAACTTACCATTCTTCTCTATCACTTCACGTGTACCAATATTCCATTCTATTCCTTTTCTTCTTTCTCCCTTTTCTTTTCCTTTCACTTTCTACATCTTCCCTTTCCCTGCACTTTTCTTCACTGACACTTCCCATTTTGGTACACGAGGTGTCTCCTTTTAGCTCATCCCTTCCAATTTCTCCGCCAGCCTTTGCTCTCCACTTTTTAACCTCCGGCGAACTGGCACATTAGCTAATATAGCTTTTATCTATGTGAGAATACTCCATAGTTGCCACCTGGCATGTTTTCCTCTCTTTATTTTGTTTGAGGTTGCCATGGTGACCTTTCTACGATGTGTTATGTGAGCGTACATTTAGCCGCTCCATACACAACAGTAGTGTCTCACGCGCTGCCATAGGTCAATGTGCAGCAACGTCATAAATGACGTGAGCACGCAACCCTCCTCTTTGATGGCTGTGCGTGTCACCAGAATCTCCAGCAAGTGGAGACGCATCAGCTTGAGATTCCGGAAGGGGCGGGCCCTATACGGCGGAACGGAAGTGTTCTTCCGTGCACACCTTTATATTCCGCCGCTGTTCCTGCACTTTCAGCACGTTTACCTCAGAAGAAGCTTGGCATATAGCCATGCGAAACGGTCGTAAGGCCGTGCACCCACCGGCACCCACCACCGCTGCCTTCCACCTGCACCCAGACATTGTTAAAGGGGAACTTCAGCCTAAACAAACATACTGTCATTAAGTTACATTAGTTATGTTCATTAGAATACATAGGTAATATAATCTCTTACCGACCCCGTTTTAAAAGAACAGGCAAATGTTTGTGATTCATGGGAGCTGCCATCTTTCTCATGGGGGCAGCCATCTTTTTGGTTGAAAGGAGGTGACAAGGAGCATGAGACACAGTTCCAACTGTCCTGTGTCCTGATCACCCCTCCCAGCTGCACACACTAGGCTTCAAATGTCAAATTCAAAATGTAAGAAAAAATTTTTTTGCACCAAAACAGCAGAATGAGAACAACAACATCAGAAATCCCATTATGCTTTGCACAGCATTAGGGGAAAAATGCCCGGGCAGTTTTTTTCTGTGAAGCTAAAAATGAGGCTTGTATAAGAAAAAAAAAGTTCTGATGCTGTGAAACAGTTAAAGAAACACCAGGCCTTTCCAGTGCTGCTGAGTCAATTTTTAGTCTGGAGGTTCACTTTAAGGACACCCCACGGTAATACACATGTATTGATGCTTGTCAGCTTGTCATGTTACTGCCATGCTTAATGAAACTTGCTCACTATTGTGTCACATCGCTGCACATTAAACTATAGTGCCAGACATTTTTCATTTTTCTTGTATTTTTGTATGTAAAGATGCACCCCATACTTTGGATCTATACACCTACTTAGCTTTACCTTTAACTTTTTCAATAAACCTTCTAGCTTTTTTTTTAATTTTTATTTTTTTAAGTATACATTTCTTCTAACCCCACCCACCTAACTATCCTTCAGTTATCCCTCCATACTGTCTCCGATCCTGTTTCTCTTCCTACTGCTCCCAACTATCTATGCCCACACCCACCATGGTCTATGTACTCCTTATCTACACTAACTCTTTGCTCCTGCCCATCCTTCTGATTTAGCATGATTTTTATCACTGCTCATAATTTTTTGTTCTGCCTCATCACTTCCACTATTTGTAATGTGCTTTTCCCGCTGGGTACATGTGCTTGTGTTAAATGAAGCCATAGTTTATTTTAATGAAACCCCTTGACTGCAAAATATGTATAATGAGTTTAATTATGTGTTTTGTACCTCCAGGGTCTTCTTAGTTTTGCAGAGTCCAGTGGCCTTGCAATTTCAATACATTTTGACAGTGCTGGCTGGTAAGTTTCCTTGTATTACTGTATAATGTATTTAATTTATTGTATTTATAAAGTGCCAACATGTTACGCAGCGCTGGACATTAGTTTCCGTTACAGACAATATTTAGGGGTGACATACAGCAATATGACAATACAGGAATACAAGAAAACCAGATCACGCAGCACAGTATGAGTACAAGGTAATGCTTAGTCAGTCACTGGATGGGAGCATGGAGATTAGGCAAGTTAGGTTCACTCAAATGCATAGCATGGGTGCACAGTAATGGAGGTGCATGATCGGGTAGGACACAAAAGGAGGAGGACCCTGCCCAAAGGCTTACAATCTAGAGGGAGAGGTAGGGACACGAAAGGTAGGGGACTAGAGTTCAGCTGCGGGTTTAGAGCACAGATAGGTCCTGTTAAATAAATAACTGATGCATTATTATAGGCCTTAAGGTTAGGTAGACCTAAGCCCAACTCTTTGGGGTGTAGCATCATTATGCGATTGGCTATGCATGTTTTTTTTTTTTACTTAGAAAATATTTATTACCAATACTTTGTAATTGTGTGAAGAATGGTGTGGGAACATGAATAGGTAAATTCCTAAAATGATATATAAGCTGAGGCAATATTACAATATTACAACTTAAAGGCTGCAACTCTGCCCAACCAGGAAAATTCCAGTTTAGCCACATTTTGGAGCTTGCTTGGTAGTGTAGTGAGCCAAGGTTCACAATTCTTTGCAAAAAGCCTATTATAGGAGGTAGTGATTTTAATACCTAGGTATTTTAAAGATTTAGAGGACCACAAAAATGAACAGTAACTTTTCAGTATCTTTTTTACTGATTGTGGAATATGAATTGGGAGTAGTCTTAGTTTCATTTTAATGTGTAATAGGATATATCAGAGAAGGAATTTAGTTTGGTAATGGCAGCTCTCTGGTAGTTCTTGGGATCAGTAAGAGAAAGGATTATATCATCGGCAAATTATCCGATTTCGTATTCTGATAGGTCAATGGGGGATGCCTGCAATTGCAGTATTGCATCTGATTTTTTTGGGAGGATAAGGGACAGCCCTGCTTAGTTCCATTGGCAATTTTCAAGGGAGAGGAAGTGGTACCCGAGGAGGATACTATGGTTGAGCGTTTAGTATATAGAGATGTTATGGCTTTTTGAACGAAGCCCGAGAAACCAAACTTATTAAAGGGACTCCGAGCAGTAAACATAAAGGAAATTGGTACTTTCCTAGGGCTTTCTCCAGCCCACCGTAGGTCGGGAGGTCCCCCGGCATCGTCCTGGCTCCTCTCCCGGTCCCTTCGCCGCATACCGCACTGGCGACACCCTGTCGGGTGTCGTGCTCCCACTTCCTTAATGGTGACGCGCTTCATCACACCGGCCAATGCGCGTCATCACGGTGGCCGGCGTGACAGTACTGCGCATGTGCGGTTTAATCGCGCATGCGCAGTACTGTCACGCCGGCCGCCCTGATGACGTGCATCAGCCAGCGTGATGACAAAGAGCGTCACCGTGAAGGAAGTGGGAGCCCGAAGCGGGTGTCGCCGGTGCGGTATACGAAGTAGGGACCGGGAGAGGAGCCAGGACAACGCCGGGGGACCTCCCTACCTACGGTGGGCTGGAGAAAGCCCCAGGTAAGTACCAATTTCATTTATTTTTACTGCTCAGGGTCCCTTTAAGAGTAAGTTTAAGATAATCCCAATGGACCCTGTCAAACGCCTTCTCCGCATCCAAAGATATGGAGAGAAGGTGTCCGACAGGCCTCCACAGGGTGTATCAGATTCAGAATGCGCATTGTACCATTGCTGGTATGTCTACCTTGCACAAAACCCACTTCATCAGGGGATAGCAGAGTTGGTAGAATAGGAGCTATTGTGTTTGCTAATACTTTTGAGGTCAGTGTTTAATAATGAGATCAGCCGGTAGCTATCTGGGGCAGTGCGTTTTTTCTTTGATTTATGGACCGTAGCTATTGTCGCTATGAGGGACTCATTTGGGAAATGACCATGTAGGGCTGCTTCGTTAAAAAACTGTATTAGGGGTGTATTAAGGGAATGAAAGAAATGTAAGATTGTAATTGTTAGTAAACCCATCAATACAATGTGATTTTATCTTTCTGAAGAGTTTTGATTGCTTGGGTTACTTTTTCCTCTTGTATAGGTTTGTTCAGTGATTCCAGAATCTCGAGACTAAGGTGTGGTAATGCTACACTATCTAGTCGGTCGTTTATTTCTAACAATGAGGGCTGGTAGGTGGATTTGTCTTGCCGTAAATTGAATTATTATTATTAGTAGTAGTAGTAGTAGTAGTGTAGTATTTGGCCATTGCTGCAGCTATATCTTGTGGCATGTGGAGTAGCTCGTCTGAGAGAGGGTGCTGTAGCTGAAGGATTCTCTGCTTGATCCTTTTCTGAGCAATTTGTGATTATTTAGAGCAGGGGTCTCAAACTCAATTTACCTGGGGGCCGCAGGAGGCAAAGTCCGGATGAGGCTGGGATTTCACAAATGTCATTATTAACAGTTTTAATTATTTCTTCTGAACATGAAGTGTCCTACCTTATAGTTCGCTTCAGTGCTTCCATTACAAGTAATCCGCCGTGTCCCCGCCGCAAAACGAGGGCTGCAGAGCCCCCAAATCGCCCGGGGGACAATCCGCCGGCATTTCATGGAAGGGGCAGAGCTTTCAGCTTCAGCTCTGCCCCTCCTGATGGCAATCGCGGCGGATCGCCGCCTCTGCCCGCCCCTCTCACTCTTCCTTCACAGAGAGGGGTGGGGAGAGGCGATGATCCGTGCGGCGATTGACATCAGGAGGGGCAGAGCTTCAGCTGGAAGCTCTGCCCCTCAGCGCAGTCGTGGATGTTTGCCCGGGGGATTTGGAGGCTCTGCAGCCCTCGTTTAGCGGCGGGGATGCGGCGGATTACTTGGGAGCACTGAAGCGAACTATAAGGTAAAATAGTTTGCTCGCGTATCTCATTTGCTTTTGCCAGCGCGGGCCACAAAATATTGTACTGCAGGCCGCAAGTTTGAGATCTTTGATTTAGAGCTTTCTGAGGGCTTTATAAAAAAAATTCCCATTCACTTTCGTTAGAATTTAAGTATGATATGCTTGAATTCCTAGGCCTCAGTTACTTTAACTGAGGTTAGTTAAAAGACTTGATTTGCAGAGAAGTCTCCCTTTAAGGAGTATTTCTAGAATCACTGGAGAACAGTGTGCTTCCAACTACACAAGGCCAGAGGCCTTATCTGTCCACGATGTACAGACATGTACAGACAGCTAGGCATCTTTTCTGTAAATATCGAGTGTTTTCATATTTCCTAAAGGTAAACAATAGCCAGGAAACATTTTCCCTAATTACTGGGTACAAGTAGAGGAAACTCCATATTTGGCTTGTCCCATCGGAGCAGGCGCAGATAGGGTCATCTATCACATGCTGTTAAAAGCCAATTGCATGTGATGGGGACTGGACCAACCTTACTGGATGATGTCGCATTTAACTCTTTAGAGGTTAGTATAAGAATGGCCAACATGGGCTCCTGAGGGACTTCTGACTTCTGACTCTACTTCTCACTTCTGTTTCTACTTTCATTCTACGTTATCTGTATGCTATATATAGGCCGAATTACAACTAGCATAGATGTAACAAAGAGAAAGCCGCCTGGCCTAGTCACTAGGGATAGACCAAGTCTGCATGGAACGCATAAGATTCTACAGACCGTTTGCTTTGCCGAGGTTAACATGTAAAGAAGATATAAGATTACTGATGAACACATCTGTATGTTTGTTTTGCAAATAAACTCTTCAACCTTTGATGACGTGCTGTTTGCTGTAATGAGTGTCGAGTTATCACACTTCCTGTGATATGGTGCCGAATGGTAGTATTATTGCCCATAGCAACCAACAAATATTTATTACAACTTTCATTAAAATTGCAGTAAAAATTGCGTAAAAAAATTCCGTGATTGCGTACACAAAAAAATTGCTGTGATTTTATGCAATTTTTGCCGCAATTTTAATGAAAGTAAATGGGAGAAATTTTTAAAAAGCGCTAATCATTCACAAAGCGCTCAGAAAAGCGCTTATAGTGTGGATCCAGCCGAATTGTGGTCATGGTAAGCGGTAATTTCAAGATTAGTTTGCCATTGTTCATACTCGGGTACATAGCATTTCTAAGATCATGACTTAGTGATTCAAGTAGTGAAGTGTGTGTGGGGTCATTTGGTACATAGTTATCTTTCTCAGAAATTTGTGTGTCCTCTGGGAGTTTATTTTTTTGTTTCCATTTTGTTTAAGGGAGGAGCCATATTTAATGAGTATATATCTTATGAAGGCTTTATGGGAATTGCATAATGTGGACCTACTTACTTCTGGGGAGTTGTTAAAAATAAAGAATTCTTGAAGGTCTGCTTGGCTGAGTTTTTGAATTCTGGGCAAATAAGCAGATTTTTAACTCTCCAAATACAGTAGGTGAGGATGGATTTGATTGAGTTGTATAAAGAGTTAGAAAAACTAGGGCATGGTCTGACCAGACCCTGAATCCAATTTGGGCTGAAGTTTATTTGGAATTTTTTTTCCGTCTGAATCATCTCAATTCTTGAGGAAGATAAATGGACTGGGGAAAAAAAGAAGTCTTTTTCTCCTGGATGGGAGACATCTTCAAGTATCATGAAGTCCATGAGCTATTAGACACTGTTTCAGGTTAGGAGGAGGGGTCTTATGCAGTATCGAGCAATCTAAAACTGGATTGACCACAGAGTTGAAATTACCTGTTATTATTAATGAGCCTTTTGATAATTTTTTGATTATTTTTAGTTATTTGTTTATGAAGTGGATCTGTTTGGTATTAGAGGCATACAGATTGGCAAATGAGAAATGCCCGCTGTCTGTCTAGCGCAGCCGTGCCATATGGGGACATCAGGGCCGAGTCCCGTGAGCGGTTGGCTCCATCTTTAATGACCGGGGGATCCGCCGCAGAGAAAAAGTCAGTCAATTTGCACGGCTTACTGCTGTTATTTTTGCACTTGCCGGCCATAGTAGGGGAAGGAGAGGTTCCTTCACTGAATGAGCCCAAGATCGGCTGTGGCTGCAGCAGTGGTCGCGCTGTTAGCCGCTGTGTAGAGCCAGGCTGAGCACGAGCTCAGAACTACACGTCCTGTAGCATCAGCTTCCGGCCACACCCTTCTTTTAGCACACTCTCATGTAGATCCTTCACTAAAGGGAACCTAAACTGAGAAGGATATGAATTTTTCCTTTTCAAATAATACTAGTTGCCTGACTCTCCTGCTGATCCTCTGCCTCTAATACTTTTAGCCACAGTCCCTCAACAAGCATGCAGAAAAGGTGCTCTGACTGAAATCAGACTGGATTAGCTGCATGCTTGTTTTATGTGTGTGATTCAGCCACTACTGCAGCCAAAGAGATCAGCAGGACTGACAAGCAACTGGTATTGTTTAAAAGGAAACATCCATATCCCTCTCAGTTAAGGTTCCCTTTAAGAGCGAGCCAGAGTTATTGCCATGCTCATAGAAAACTCTCTTTTGAAGCTCAGGAGTCGCAAATAGCGCTCCGGCACAGCAGGAATGCTGGTAACAAAGCTTTCCTCCCAAGCCAAACAGATGAACAAGGCCCTTCTTCTTGGATGGAGCACCTCAAGGCCATGCCGAGGCAAGCCATAGCCAAGCCAGCTTAGACAACCAGATACCAGAGCTGCATTGATCCCAGCAACCTTGTTCAGGACTCTCCTCTACCTGCATGCCTGCTTCTACCTTACCTAATGAAGACATCCTGGACACTGTACAACGTATATTCCGCACTGAACTCGGAAGCTGTTGCAGACTTTAAGACAGATGCACTGAACCTGCATATATCCCAGAGACTTGAAAAAAACATTTGGATCATGTTGTTTGGTTGAAAAAAGACATCAGTCCATCAAGTCCAACCGGGGAAAACACACCTTCCTAAACTCGCACATATCCCAGTTGATCCAGGGTAGGGCAAAAACCCTTACAAGGTCTGGGCCAATAAGCCTTAAAAGGGAGAAATTCCTTCCTGACTCCAGCCTGCAGATAAATCTCTGGATCAACTCTCCTGTGAATTACCTAGTAATTATAGCCATAGATGCCATTCAATGCAAGGAAAACATCCAAGCCCTCTTTAAATGCAGATATAGAGTTTTACATAACTACTTCCTGAGGTAAGACGTTCCAGATTTTTTTTTCAAACTCTTTTTATTGAAGAATACCTCAAGATGATTACAAAAACATTTACACTCTTTACAGATTTCTCATGCATGTTGTATTACATATCATCTCGTTTGTTGACATATTTTCTACCGGGTACACTTATATTCCCTTATAGTAACAATGTACAGTGGTGTGAAAAACTATTTGCCCCCTTCCTGATTTCTTATTCTTTTGCATGTTTGTCACACTTAAATGTTTCTGCTCATCAAAAACCGTTTACTATTAGTCAAAGATAACATAATTGAACACAAAATGCAGTTTTAAATGATGGTTTTTATTATTTAGTGAGGGAAAAAAAACTCCAAATCTACATGGCCCTGTGTGAAAAAGTGATTGCCCCCCCTGTTAAAAAATATCTTAACTGTGGTTTATCACACCTGAGTTCAATTTCTGTAGTCACCCCCAGGCCTGATTACTGCCACACCTGTTTCAATCAAGAAATCACTTAAATAGGAACTATCTGACACAGAGAAGTAGACCAAAAGCACCTCAAAAGCTAGACATCATGCCAAGATCCAAAGAAATTCAGGAACAAATGAGAGCAAAAGTACTGTAATTGAAATCTATCAGTCTGGTAAAGGTTATAAAGCCATTTCTAAAGCTTTGGGACTCCAGCAAACCACAGTGAGAGCCATTATCCACAAATGGCAAACACATGGAACAGTGATGAACCTTCCCAGGAGTGGCCAGCCGACCAAAATTACCCCAAGAGCGCAGAGAAAACTCATCCGAGAGGCCACAAAAGACCCCAGGACAACATCTAAAGAACTGCAGGCCTTACTTGCCTCAATTAAGGTCAGTGTTCACGACTCCACCATAAGAAAGAGACTGGGCAAAAACGGCCTGCATAGCAGATATCCGAGGCGCAAACCACTTTTAAGCAAAAAGTACATTAGGCTCGTCTCAATTTTGCTAAAAAAACATCTCAAAGATTGGCAAGACTTTTGGGAAAATACCTTGTGGACCGACGAGACAAAAGCTGAACTTTTTGGAAGGTGCGTGTCCCGTTACATCTGGCGTAGAAGTAACACAGCATATGGTGGTGGTAGTGTGATGGTCTGGTGTTGTTTTGCTGCTTCAGGACCTGGAAGGCTTGCTGTGATAGATGGAACCATGAATTATACTGTCTACCAAAAAATCCTGAAAGAGAATGTCCGGCCATCTGTTTGTCAACTCAAGCTGAAGCGATCTTGGGTGCTGAAGCAGGACAATGACCCAAAACACACCAGCAAATCCACCTCTGAATGGCTGAAGAAAAGCAAAATGAAGACTTTGGAGTGGCCTAGTCAATGTCCTGACCTGAATCCTATTGCGATGTTGTGGCATGACCTTAAAAAGGTGGTTCATGCTAGAAAACCCTCAAATAAAGCTGAATTACAACAATTCTGCAAAGATGAGTGGGCCAAAATTCCTCCAGAGCGCTGTAAAAGACTCGTTGCAAGTTATCGCAAACGCTTGATTGCAGTTATTGCTGCTAAGGGTGGCCCAACCAGTTATTAGGTTCAGGGGGCAATTTCTTTTTCACACAGGGCCATGTAGGTTTTGAGTTATTTTTCTCACTAAATAATAAAAACCATCATTTAAAACTGCATTTTGTGTTCAATTATGTTATCTTTGACTAATAGTTAACGGTTTTTGATGAGTAGAAACATTTAAATGTGACAAACATGCAAAAGAATAAGAAATCAGGAAGGGGGCAAATAGTTTTTCACTCACATATATCTTGTTTGTATATGGGTGCCCAACGGAATGTTCTTGCAGTCTCATAGGTTGTAACATGCCAAAATATAATGTTAACAGGATATTAAAAAGGATGTAGTAGCAGACAGGAGTGGACATTCCATTGTCTTCCGGGATCCATATTTGTGAGACTAAAAGGACCTGCATGTGAATGTCCAAACATTGTACCAATAACAACTAGAGGCATCTTAATAAAAGGAAACTTAACATTTAACAGTTAACAAAAAGCACTGTACACAAGGCTCTGTCGCATTTTAGGGCCCATTTCAATAAAAAATATTTCACTCTATGCATTGAGCTATTTGCAGATTAAGGACTTTAATTTACTTTACCCAGTTATTGAGAGGGTTACAAGAGGTTATGTTCATTGTATATTTACTGTGAGAGGGCTGTCTAGCCACATCGACCAGGTAAGAAGGAATTTCCCTGAGCATCCTCTGTTTTTATAAGTGATTTGTCCCATTGACTGGTTGGCATTAATGAGGTTCTTCTATCTTTCTATAGAGGGAACTCTCGGGTTCATCCAATTTAATACTATATTTTTGTTAGCGAAATACCATGCTTTCCTGACTAAAGCTCTATGGTACTTAGACCATGCTTCCTCATCTAATATTCCCAGTAGGGCTATCTGTGGAGAGGGGTTTATAGGGATTTCTATAACTTGAGAAATCAATAACAATGCGTCATTCCAGTATTTTTTAAGTTGTGGACAGTCCCAAATCATGTGGAAGTAAGCTGCTGATAGTAATTTGCATCTAGGACATTTTTCAGGTTGTCGCCCTCCCATTCTATTCATGCGCTTAGGAGTAAGATAGGCCGGGTGAATAAGAAATATTTAGATTAGCCTGTCATTTGCTGCTACTGAAACCTTGGGAGGTAAATCCGAGACATCATCCCAATCTTCGTTTGTAAGTCCTGGAATCACCTCTCGCCACCTGTCTTATGCAACATCTTCCCCCATTCGAACATTCACCGCATATAGGTATTATGTTGATATAAGGCCAGAGGGTCCTTGGGTTTTAAGTATCCCAATCAAGGGAAAGTCAGAGATCTTAATATCCACTTTGTGGAATTGGGTGGCTAAAGCATGTCTTAATTGTAAATATTTGTAAAAACTCCGTCTAGGCATATTAAAATGTAGCTGCATCTGCTCAAATGTTTTGAAAACATCATTTTCATACACCTGATGTATAAGTTGCGCCCCACAGTCTCTCCACCATTTAGCATCCTGAAGTGCCATTAGTTCAGGGAAGGTCGGGTTCTTCCACATAGGAGATTCTAGAAAGATGCTAGTATATTCAGATATCTTTTTAATCTGGGACCATACCCTATGACAGAGCTTGAGAACCGGGAGTTTCCCATAAGGGCCAGGTGATCGCATTTCCAAGAAGCCTAAGGCTGGACAGTCTCCCAGGGATTTATGTAAATGTTGTTCGGATTTAGGCAGTGCATCAGAATCAAACCAACCGCGAGTGATTGTTCGCGTTCCCAGCCTGTATATTGCCCCGTATGCTGCTATTGCGGCCAGGAGGTCGCAATAGCAGCATAGGGGGCGATATACAGGCTGGGAACGCGAACAATCACTCGCGTTCCCATGCCTGTCGGCCGGTGATGTCCAAACCGGAAGTGTTCGCCGGCGGGTCCTGGGCCATCGGAGCGGGGCTGCGAGGGCACCGATCGTCTGCAGGGGGCTGAGGGAAGCCCCAGGTGAGTTCATCTCATTTTTTTTGCTGACTTTAGGTTCACTTTAAAGATTTTTTTCGTTATATTAACCGCAACATGTTCCATTATATAAAGAAACTTAGGGAGTAGGATCATTTTGATTAAATTTATACGGCCAGCTACAGACAGGGCTAGCTTAGACCAAATTTTAAATTTCTGTTTTACTAAATCTATTAAGGGATATAGATTCCGTGGGAGGATTTGTGATGGGTCCTTAGTAATAATTAATTCCAAGTATTTGAATTCCTCCACAAGCGGTCCAGGACATCCCAACTTCTCCAGCTCTGTTGGTTGATCACTAAAATTGGTCACTACAGATTTATCCCAGTTGATTTTCAACCCCGAATACTACACAAATTCTTCTAGTAGGTTGATAGCTCTTGGCAATGAGATATCTATATTTCCCATGAATAGTATCATATCGTCCGTATATAGTCCTATACGCTCATCCAGAACTCCTATGTGTATCCCTTTATATATTACATCCGTTCTAATGGCTATGGCAAGGGGTTCTATAGCATTTGCGAATAGCATTGGTGACAATGGACACCCCTGCCATGTTCCCCTGGCCAATGGTAAGTATTGTGTTTTTTGATTAAGTCTTATATTGGCAATAGGATACCAATAAATCATTTTGACTCATTTTATGAAATTCTCCCCCATGTGAAATCTTTCCAGGCATTTAAATAAGAAAGGCCACTCTATAGAGTCAAACGCCTTCGCCGCATCAAGTGCGGCAAAGGCCCATTCCTCCTGTCCCTGCCATGCCAGTTGTGCTATTACCTGTACCCTTCTAAGATTAATAGAGGTTGACCTTCCCGGCATAAATCCGGTCTGGTCCTCATGAATGATTTGTAGGATGACATTTTTTAGTCTGCTTGCCAATACTTTAGTTAATAATTTGTAGTCCGAGTTTAGCAACGAGATTGGACGGTATGAGGTACATTCTTCTGGGTCCTTATCAGGTTTCAAAAGGACTACTATCGAGGCCTCATTCATGGAGTCCGGTAGTTTGTCCGCCTGAAAACTGTGCAGTAATGTGGAGTTCAGAAAAGGGAGAATTGTTTGGGAGTATTTTTTATATACTTCAGGGGGTATACCATCTGGTCCTGGGGACTTTTGATTAGGGGTGTCAGAGAGCACAATTTCTAGTTCTTCAAGGGTGATGGGCTTATTAAGATTATTTATCATATCCTGCTGAAGGTGAGGGAATTCAATTTTATCTAAATAATCGTCAATTTCATTACTAGGTATCTGAAGAGTAGAAGTGTATAGTTTAGTATAGAACTCTTGAAAAGCATTGTTAATGCTGTGTACATCTGATACAGTTACACCCTTAGAGTCTCGTATACGCAGTACATTGGTCCCACCTTTATCATATTTAACCATATGTGCTAATAAACTACTCGATTGGTTCCCCATTTCAAAATAATATTGTTTAGTGAAGAATAATCTCCTTTTTTTGTTTTTTTCCTCAACATGAATTTTATGAAGTTTCTGTGTCTTTAACCATTCCTGCTTGTTACTGTCAGTGGGTGATTGGGCATACTCCCTCTCAGATTGTGCAAGTTTTTGAGTGAGATTATTTTCTATTCTGTGGGAGTCCCTGTAACACTCACCGTCCTGTCCGGTTCCAGCGTTCTCTGGGTGTGCTGGGTTTTATATCCTGTCCGGGTGTTTTGGCGCGCACAGCGTTGCGCGCACAGCATTGCGCGTTGCGCGCGTAAGGTCACGCGCTTGCGCTGTGCGCAGGAAAGGTCGCGCACATGCGTAATAAGTTATGCGCGCTCTGCGCATGCGCAGGCGTTATTGTTGTCGCCTAAACTCACTATTTAAGCAGGCCTGCCCTTCTTAGGAGTGCAGTTTGTTCTTACAGCGTTGCCTGAACGTATACCTGTATCCTGATCTGTATTTCCTGATTTGACCTTGGCTTGTGACCCCGACTACTCCTGATCTCTGCCCGTCCTGACCCTTGGCTTGTGTTCCCGATTACGATTGTCTGCCGCCTGCCTCGACCTCCTGCTTGTCTCCGATTCTCCAGATATCCGCCTGTCCTGACCTCGGCTCCATCCACGACTACGATTACCTAGCTCTCCACATTGAGCTGTTACCCTATTCTCCGATTCACTGTGGAATCACCTTTAAGTGCAACCTGGTGGGCACTAGGCAGCTAAGTATCCACTTCCCCCTCAAGGGGTTGTGGTCCTGCTTCCCCCTCAAGGGGTTGTGGGTGAAGACCCGTGGTCACTTAGATCCTGTGCTTGGGTGGTTGTGCTTGGGTGGTTCATACCGCAGTGGAAAGGTCAACAGCACCTGATCCGGTCTGCCAGACGTAACAGTCCCTCTTTATATATGAAATTGAAGATTTAACACATGCCCTAAGATACGCCTTAAATGAGTCCCCGAGCAAAAGTTTATCCTCTGTGTTTTGATTATTATTCAAATATTATTCTATTTGATCTGGGATTCTGTCATATTTTTTAAAAAGCGTTAACCAGAAGGGGTGGATAGAGTTACTTTTCTGTATGGAGGCTCTCCCACAGGACAGCTCGCAGTATATTGGTGAGTGATCTTATACACCTCTAACTTTAAATTCCACCCTTTTGGTGATAGCAGCTGGTCCAGAGCACCCCAAGATGTGATCTATTCTTGACAGGGAATTGTTATGGGAGGCACAGCAAGTATATGCTCTTAGTGATGGGTTCTTAAATTTACATATATCTATCCAGCCTGAACCAGCTAGGAATTCTTTTAAGAGAGGGTCTCTTTGTCCCCCTGTAGATGGTAATCTATCCGTGCTAGGATCTATTAGTAAATTAAGGTCTCCAGCGCATATGGTGATTGCGTTAGGGTGATTAGCTGAAAATGCTAGAGCCTTAGTAAGAATACTTAGTGTAGTACCGGGGGAATTATATATACAGAGTATATTAAAAGAGATGCCATTGATATCAGCGTTTATAAATACATATCTACCTTCAGTATCAATTGTCACCTGCCGTGCCTCCCATCGCACCCATCTGTGCACTAATATGGTTATCCCTCTGGAAAAGGATTTGTGATATTATATAAGACAGAACAGAGGCGCCAAAAGGATAAAAGGGGTTTTAAAGGAGCTTAAAAGCCAAAACTTGGTAATTAGAGGAGGCAGTGGTGGACTTACCCCCTCCAAGCAGACACAACACGACTGTACATTCAGTCTATTTATTAACGAACTCCAGATAAAACAAAGCAACGCGTTTCACGGGTCAGCGCCCGCTTCCTCAGGCAATAGAAAAAGGAGTTACAGCAACTAGCAAGACAAACGACACTCAGCGCCTCTGCCTGGATGTGTGATATGAATGTCTTGCCCATTGTACCCAGGATTTAGATAGTCTATTGCATGTTTCTTTAGTGAAATGTTTTTTTTTTTTTTTGTAAAGCTACAATATGTGGACTGTATTTCTTAATTTAGCACTTCTTTTTTGTGTCGCCCCCAGCCCTCTCACATTCCATGATAAAAATCTAACCGTGTCTATCATAATGCCCCTTTTTACTCATATATTACAAATAGTGTAACATATTCCTATCCCTTCTGTTCAATGCGTCGTTGGTCAGAGCCCGCAGTGCGTTACAAACCATCAAACTAACATATAAACACCTCCTCAACATGAGGGAAATTGTTATACAACAGTATAACTGCAGGTACCTGCAAATTAACATATGGGGGAATTTCCCTTCTGATAAAATCTTAGGTAATATCAGGTCCGGAGTTGACCTTGCAAAGAAACACCTATGCATCATATCGACCATGATATCGCTTTGTTACTAAATGATCTGAGAGTCAGGTTATTATTACTGTGTACTAGCACATTATTCTACAGTAGAGCTCCCATCTTTTGCATATTAAAGCCGAGCCACCATAAAGTTGCCTCTGATTGAAATGTTCTCCTTTAGCTCACTCTGCGTGAAGACTTTTGAGATTGTAGCCAGTCAGTTGCCTCTTGAGGGGTAGAAAAGAATTGAACCTTGTTGCCATCTATGACTCTGAGTCGTGCTGGGTATGCCATAGAGTATTTGTATTCCTTTGCCTTTAAGAGCTTTTTCACAGCAATGAATGAAGCACAGATTTTTTGCAGCTCAACTGAAAAGTCCGGATAAAGGCTTAAAGTAGTATTTTTAAACGTAATAATCTGCTTCTGCCTGGCCAGTTGCAGTATTTTGTCTCGATCTCTGCAGTTCAATAATCTGGCCAGGAATGGACGAGGAGGGGCGCCTGGGGGGAGCGGGGATGCTGGGACACGGTGTGCTCTTTCCACTGCATAAGCTTGTGAGAAGTTTTCACGTCCAAATTCATCTATCAGCCAGTTTTCTATAAAGGTGGATGAATCATTTCCCTCACCTTTTTCTGGGAGGCCTATGATTCTAATGTTATTTCTGTGCGACCTGTTTTCAAGGTCATCTGCTTTCTAACGCCAAAATTCAACAGTTTTTGTCAGGGCTGCTTGTTTACTGGATAAGGGTTTAACAGTGTCCTCAATGTCTGAAATCCTGCGTTCAGATTCGGTAACTCTTTCCCTGATATTCTGCAGGTCCTGGCGAATAAGGCCCATATCTATTTTAACTTCATCTAATTTCCCAGTCAGGTCTGTTTTTAACAATGAAATGGCCCCCAATAGCTGAGCTGCTACCTGTTTTAATGTTAGTTCTGGTTCTTCAGGCTCTTCCTCCATCCCTCTTTGATTGTGCTCCCCTTCAATATTTGCGTCTGATCCCCACTCAACCCCCGGCCTTTCTGTTATACTGGTGAAGTCAGAGAAGCCTGTCTCTGTTTCTGGGTCAGACTGATCTGTTTGGGCACTTTCTCCCCTTTTATTCCCCTCAGCCTGGCTTTGCTTACTTGTACCTCCCGATGGAGGTGATGTTGCACCTTCTGGCGTGGTGTGGTTCTCTGCCAGAGAGCCTGAGCAGGCCGCCGCTTGTGCTATAACCTCCGCAGGGTTCACTGCATCCACCTCCGGTTCTTGCCGACTTGACTGGTTTCGGTCTACCGCCTTGTTCCCCTTCGTCTGGCCTTGTCTGTTTGCAGGTCGTGGGGGGCAGTAGAGTCGCTCCGTCAGGAGCAGCAGGGCGAACTTCCACAGTGCTTGTGGAGGCGGCCGCACCCTTCACCGCCTTATGGGCGCCATCTTGGTTCTCCGCGCGGGCGAACTCTTTGAGCTTCTCGGCTGCAGTTTGCCTGGTATTCATTGTAGAGGGCTTTTCTAGCGTCAGTGGTGATTTAGGAGCCCGGTCCGATGATCAAAATAACCTGATTCGGTCTACAGGATTACTCGCTAATGGTCTCGGAACGGGAGCTCTCTCACATACGTGTTGCTCTGGCGGCTTCCGGTACCGCCCCAGACATTCCAGATTGTAACCATTCTTACTGTGAAGGACGCCCTTCTAAATAGATGGCAAAAACATTTTTCCTCCATATGCAGATCATGTCCCCTTGTCCGTTGTACAACCCTAGGGACAAAAAGCTCATCTGCCAAGCTTTTGTATTGTCCTCTGATGTATTTATATGTTAATCGGATCACCTGCTTCCCTTTTTTTTGCAAGCTAAGAAAGCCCAGTTTGTCCAACCTTTCTTGGTAAGTGTGATCTTCAATCCCTCTGATTAATTTAGTTGCCTGTCTTTGTACCCGTTCTAGATGGTCAATCTCCTTTTTATGGTGTGGTGCCTAAAGCTGTATCCCATACTCCCAATCTGACACCCCCCCCCCCACCCCCCGTGCCCCGGGAATCACTGTGCCCCTGAGTCTATGTAGGGGTTAACTAAACAAAAGTCTTATCTATCTGACTGCCATACTTACGTCAGAAGCCAGTTCCCTTGTAATTAATATATCTGGATGACACTTATATTTGCAAAAAATGACCCTGCCTCCTTCTGTGTATTCAATGGATGTAAACTGCGTGTTCTGATATTGTCAACCTACAGGAATAGAATCTGCAGATGCTTATTAGAAAAAACTTACTTATTAGGCAAAAACTTGCAATAAATTGCATCATCCTGATTCAAAACTTACTGTCTCTAATGCTAGGTACACACAATGCGTTTTTTTTTCTGTCGATTTTCCATCCGATCGATTTTAGATTCGATTTTCCGATCGATTTCCCACTCTATTCTCTTATCTTTGCTTATCTCTTTCCATTCACTTCTATGACAAATCGACCAGAAACATGATCGAAAATGATATCGGACATGACGGAAATTATCTATCGAACCATCTATCTAACACAAAAACTGTATAGTGTGTACCTAGCATAAAGCCAACCTCTCTGTCTGCCTGAATGCTCAGCTAAAACAGATAAGGAATAACACAGAGTGTTTCTCTACCTTCTCCCCCTACCCTTACCTCAGCTTGTAGAATTTGGGGCAGTAATTATTTGTGTGTGATTACTCACAAAACTAAAGAAGTGTATGACAGTACAAGAGTTGTGCTGCAGGAAATCTTCAGCAGTGTGTTCAGAGTTTCTGACACTGGTTACTTTGTAGTTAGTAAGGTGTGGCTATGTCAGTAAGCACCGCAGGCTCAGAAAACAAGAAAATGGACACTAGTTTGGGAGCCATAAAGGTCATGTCAAGTGAGAGTAAGGTTAATGTGGAGTTTCAGGTTCTGTTCATCTGGCTTAGCAGCAGCTGTGGTCATTGTACCCCCACCAGTATAAAAGTGTACCTAAGCGGGCCCCACCAGCCAACCCATGTGTTCCACCAAAGATTCAAAGCTGGAGCTGTCACTAGATACTTCAGATATGTGGCCTCACAAGTGATTTGTACAGAGGGATTAGTAAACTAGCATCTCAAGATATTATTTCCATTGTTATGCATCCCAGAATTTTATTTGCTTTAGCTACCGCTGCTTGGCATTTTATACGATCACCTTACTTGTTATCAACCAGTATTCCTAAGTCCTTCTTAAGTCTTGATATTCCCAGGTGTGTGCCAAATAGTTTATATGGTGATCTACCATTGGTATGTCCAAGGTGCATGACCTTATATTTAGCAACATTAAATTTCATCTGCCATGTGCCATCTGCCACGTGTCTCCCCATATGGCCATGTTGTCAAGATTCTGTTGTAATATGTCACTATTCGTCTTAGTGTTAATAAATCTGCATACTTTTGTATAATCTGAAAAGATGGCTACATTACTCTGTATTCCATCTACTAAATCATTGATAAATAAATTGAAAAGAATTGGACCAAGTACCGACTGCTAACAATTTCCCATTTTGAGCATATTCAGTTTATCCCTACTCTTATCCTTCAATCCCTTTACCAGTTCTCTATCCACATACACACATTTTCTCCTAGTCCCTGTATCCTCAGCTTCTGCACCAGGCTATTGTGCGGAACAGTGTCATAATATGATTATAATATGATTATTCTGTGCTAAATACATTTGTATAGCATCCCTTAGAATACCTTTAAATCATTTACGTACAACTGATGTTAAGCTTACTGGTCTCTAGTTTCCAGGTTCTGATTTTTTCCCCCTTTTTGAAGGGGAAATATCAGCTGTATACCAAACACAAGGAACTGACCCACTTGAAAGTGAATCGCAGAAAATAAGATAAAAAGGCTTATCAATAATTCAACTCAACTGCTTTAGAAGCCAGGGGTAGATATCGTCTGGTCCAGGTGCCTTGTCTATCAGGCTCTTATCGAGGAACAGGTACCAGGGAAAATAGTACTCTGCACAAGTTCCAAACAAGGACAGAAAAGCCCTATAGGGTACTAAAAAGAGAGGTACACTTTATTATTAAAAGTATATATGGTCAATGCAGGCGTGACAAATTTATATGAGGGTCGAACTGGGAGGGTCCTTGTTTATCCCCCTCCACTCCGTATGTATATCTAGGAGTGGGGTGTAACTATCCCCCAGATGACTCACACAAGCCTTGTACTGTTCATTAAAACAAACTGGATGGGTATTGCTGACTGGAACAGGACTGTAGATACGCTGCCTGTCCACACCAAATCATAGTCGAAAAATAGTGGACCAATCCAGCAAAGTGAAGGGTATGACGGTGGATGCTACAAACTATCCTCGTGGGGTTCTCCTATAATATGTACAGTGCAACAAACAAATCCGTGACGCAACATGGCCATGTTTCACTCCGAAAGGCTTCGTCAGGAGAACTAGTGGGTAGCAAAGACCATCTACACATGTGCGAGCGTGTGTGTATGTATATATATATATATATATATATATATATATATATCTATCATACATACATACATACACACATACATACATACACACATACACACATACATACACACATACATACATACATACATACATACACACATACACACACACATACATACATACATACATACATACATACATACACATACATACATACACAGTGGCTTGCAAAAGTATTCGGCCCCCTTGAAGTTTTCCACATTTTGTCACATTACTGCCACGAACATTAATCAATTTTATTGGAATTCCACTTGAATGACCAGTACAAAGTGGTGTACATGTGAGAAGTGGAACGGAAATCATACATGATTACAAACATTTTTACAAATAACTGCAAAGTGGGGTGTGCGTAATTATTCAGCCCCCTGAGTCAATACTTTGTAGAACCACCTTTTGCTGCAAATACAGCTGCCAGTCTTTTAGGGTATGTCTCTACCAGCTTTGCACATCTAGAGACTGAAATCCTCGCCCATTCTTTGTGAAATAGCTCCAGCTCAGTAAGATTAGATGGACAGCGTTTGTGAACAGCAATTTTCAGATCTTGCCACAGATTTTCGATTGGATTTAGATCTCGACTTTGACTGGGCCATTCTAACACATGGATATGTTTTGTTTTAAACCATTCCATTGTTGCCCTGGCTTTATGTTTAGGGTCGTTGTCCTGCTGGAAGGTGAACCTCTACCCCAGTCTCAAGCCTTTTGCAGACTCCAAGAGGTTTTCTTCCAAGATTGCCCTGTATTTGGCTCCATCCATCTTCCCATCAACTCTGACCAGCTTCCCTGTCCCTGCTGAAGAGAAGCAACCCCAGAGCATGATGCTGACACCACCATATTTGACAGTGGGGATGGTGTGTTCAGAGTGATGTGCAGTGTTGGTTTTCTGCCACACACAGCATTTTGCATTTTGGCCAAAAAGTTAAATTTTGGTCTCATCTGACTAGAGAGCTTCTTCGACATGTTTGCTGTGTCCCCCACCTGGCTTGTGGCAAACTGCAAACGGGACTTCTTATGCTTTTCTGTTAACAATGGCTTTCTTCTTGCCACTCTTCCATAAAGGCCAACTTTGTGCAGTGCACGACTAATAGTTGTCCTAAGGACAGATTCCGCACCTGAGCTGTAGATCTCTGCAGCTCGTCCAGAGTCACCATGGGCCTCTTGATTGCATTTCTGATCAGTGCTCTCCTTGTTTGGCCTGTGAATTTAGGTGGACAGCCTTGTCTTGGTAGGTTTACAGTTGTGCCATACTCCTTCCATTTCTGAATGATCGCTTGAACAGTGCTCCGTGGGATGTTCAAGGCTTTGATAATCTTTTTGTAGCCTAAGCCTGCTTTAAATTTCTCAATAACCTTATCCCTGACCTGTCTGGTGTGTTCTTTGGACTTCATGGTGGTGTTGCTCCCAATATTCTCTTAGACAACTTCTGAGGCCGTCACAGAGCAGCTGTATTTGTACTGACATTAGATTACACACAGGTGCACTCTATTTAGTCATTAGCACTCATCAGGCAATGTCTATGGGCAACTGACTGCACTCAGACCAAAAGGGGCTGAATAATTATGCACACCCCACTTTCCAGTTATTTATTTGTAAAAAATGTTTGGAATCCTATATGATTTTCATTCCACTTCTCACATGTACAGCACTTTGTATTGGTCTTTCATGTGAAATTCCAATAAAATTGATTCATGTTTGTTGCAGTAATGTGACAAAATGTGGAAAACTTCAAGGGGGCCGAATACTTTTGCAAGCCACTGTATTCTAGGTTCTTCAAAGTAGCCACCTTTTGCTTTGATTACTGCTTTGCACACTCTTGGCATTCTCTTGATGAGCTTCAAGAAGTAGCCACTTGAAATGGTCTTTCAACAGTCTTGAAGGAGTTCCCAGAGATGCTTAGCACGTGTTGGCCCTTTTGTCTTCACTCTGTGGTCCAGCTCACCCCAAACCATCTTGATTGGGTTCAGGTCTGGTGACTGTGGAGGCCAGGTCATCTGGCGCAGCACCCCATCACTCTCCTTCCTGGTCAGATAGCCCTTACACAGCCTGGATGTGTGTTTGGGGTCATTATCCTGTTGAAAAATAAACGATGGTCCAACTAAACGCAAACCGCATGAAATAGCATGCCGCAGCAAGATGCTGTGGTAGCCATGCTGGTTCAGTATGCCTTCAATTTTGAATCAATCCCCAACAGTGTCACCAGCAAAGCACCCCCACACCATCACATCTCCTCCTCCATGCTTCACGGTGGGAACCAGGCATGTAGAGACCATCCGTTCACCTTTTCTGCTTCGCACAAAGACACGGTGGTTGGAACCAAAAATCTCAAATTTGGACTCATCAGACCAAAGCACAGATTTCCACTGGTCTAATGTCCTTTCCTTGTGTTCTTTAGCCCAAACAAGTCTCTTCTGCTTGTTGCCTGTGCTTAGCAGTGGTTTCCTAGCAGATATTCTACCATGAAGGCGTGATTCACACAGTCTCCTCTTAACAGTTGTTCTAGAGATGTGTCTGCTGCTAGAATTCTGTGTGGCATTGACCTGGAATCTGAGCTGCTGTTAACCTGCGATTTCTGAGGCTGGTGACTCGGATGAACGTATCCTCTGCAGCAGAGGTGAATCTTGGTCTTTCTTTCCTGGGGCGGTGAGCATGTGAGCCAGTTTCTTTGTAGCGTTTGATGGGTTTTGAGACTGCACTTGGGGACACTTTCAAAGTTTTACCAATTTTTCGGACTGACTGACCTTCATTTCCTAAAGTAATGATGGCCACTCGTTTTTCTTTACTTAGCTGCTTTTTTCTTGCCTTAATATATATTCTAACAGTCTATTCAGTAGAACTATCAGCTGTCTATCCACCTGACTTCTCCACGAAGCAACTGATGGTCCCAACCCCATTTACAGTATAAGGCAAGAAATCCCACTTCTTAAACCTGACAGGGCACACCTCTTGAAACTCATCAAGAGAATGCCTAGAGAGTGCAAAGCAGTAATCAAAGCAAAAGGTGGCTACTTTAAAGAACCTAGAATATGACATATTTTCAGTTTCACACTTTTTGGTTATGTACTATACTTCCACATGTGTTAATTCATAGTTTGGATGCCTTTAGTGTGAATCTACAATTAGGGATGGTAGCTGGATTCCGCAGAATTATAATTTCCGCGATTCCGGCCGTAATTTGGTGATTCCGGTTCCGATGCGACGGAACGGAATTGCTATAGCGTTAAGGCGGAATTTCCGCGGAAAAAAATGAAATCCGCTGAATTTTACGGAATTCAAATTTTTTTCACCACTGAACTGATTTCTGCCTAATAACAATAATTTATACTCCATAGACTCCCTCCTTTCCTCCCTCCTCCCTCCTCCTTCCTCCCGGAGGGAGGAGGGTCTCGTCTTCCAGGGAATTGTAGGATTTCAAAAGCCAGCTTACATACCTTGGCCAGCTACGATTTCCTAAGCAAGCTCATTTTTCTCTTGGATATATCACAATGGTACATGCTAGGCTGGCTTCAGCATGTAGCATTGTAGTGTGTTGTGTTGGTGGTGTAATGGTTAGGATAGCAGCCTACAGAGCGGTATTATTATTATTATTATTTATTAGATTTATATAGCGCCAACATATTACGCAGCGCTGTACAATAAATAGGATTACAGACAATGATAACAGGGTTGACAGAAAAATACAGGTAACAGACCATAGATACAACAATACAGGTAATAGCAATAAGATACACAACACAATGCAGATAATAGTACAATGACAGATCATAAACTGGAATGGTAGTGGTAAAAATTACCAGTTCCAAATTCTGGGTAAAGTGCACACAGTCAAGTATGATACACAAGGGGAGAGGGCCCTGCCAAAGGCTTACAATCTAGAGGGAGGGGCTGGTGACACAAAAGGAGGGGGTGCATCAAGAAGTTATTGGCAGAAAGGATTAGGGTAGTGTAGAGTTGATGTAGGCCTCCTTGAAGAAGTGAGTTTTGAGTGCTTTTTTGAAGGTGTTGAAGGTGGGAGCGAGCCTGATGGGCAGTGGGAGAGAGTTCCACAGGATAGGGGCAGCTCTAGTGAAGTCCTGCAGTCTGGCATGGGAGTGCGAGATGCGTAGGGTGGTTAAGAGGAGGTCGTTGGAGGAGCGAAGTGGGCGGCCAGGTGTATATCTGCTGACCAGGTCAGAGATGTAGGTTGGGCAGGACTTGTGTATGGATTTGTATGCCAAACATAGGATCTTGAAGCTGATTCTGAAGTGAATTGGAAGCCAATGAAGGGATTTGCGTAGGGGAGTTGTGGAGACAGAGCGGTGGGAGGAGTAGATGAGTCTGGCTGCTGCGTTCATGATGGATTTTAGGGGGGGCGATGCGGTTTTGAGGAAGGCCTGACAAGAGGGAGTTGCAGTAGTCCAGGCGGGAGATGATGAGGGCATGGACAAGGAGTTTGGTAGTGTCTGGGGTCAGGAAAGGCCGGATCTTGGAGATGTTGCGTAAGTGGAAATAGCAGGCCCTAGCAACGGTTTGGATGTGGGAGGTGAAGAAGAGGGCCGAGTCCAGGGTGACACCCAGGCAGCGGTCTTGTGTGGTTGGATGAATGATTGTGCCATTGACAGTGACATAGAGATCAGTGGGGGGTGAAGCAGCACGGGGCGGGAAGATTAGAAGTTCAGTCTTATCCAGGTTTAATTTTAGGAACCTGGCAGACATCCACGATGAAATAGCTGAGAGACCAGAGGATACCTTCTCCATGGTGGTGGTGGAGAGGTCAGTGGTCTGGAGGTAAATCTGGGTGTCCTCTGTATATAGGTGATAGTTGAAACCCAGAGAGGAGATGAGTTTTCCGATGGAGGCGGTGTAAATGGAGAACAGCAGGGGACCAAGAACAGAGCCTTGAGGGACCCCAACTGAAAGTGGGAAGGAGGTTGAGGAGGAACCATTGAAGGAGGTCTTGAAGGAGCGATTTGAGAGGTAGGAGAAAAACCATGCTAGGGCACGGTCTTGGATACCCACAGATTGCAGGGACTGGAGTAGCAGGGAGTGATCAACAGTGTCGAATGCTGATGAGAGGTCTAGGAGGAGAAGGCTAGTGTATTTTCCTTCGGCCTTGGCAAGCGTGAGGTCATTGACGACCTTGGTGAGGGCAGTCTCGGTGGAGTGGCCTGGCCGAAATCCTGATTGTAGGGGGTCAAACAGGGAGTTGGAGTCAAGGTAATGGGTCATGCGTTGGTGGACTAATCGCTCCAGGAGTTTAGATGCAAAAGGGAGTAAGAAGATGGGGCGGTAGCTGGATGGAAGTGAGGGGTCTAGTGAGGGTTTTTTAAGTAGGGGGAGTACAGTGGCCTGTTTGAAGTCAGAGGGGAAGGTACCCGTGGAGAGGGAGAGGTTAAACAGAGTGGTGAGGACAGGAGCCAGAACAGGGAAGTGAGGACAGAGGCATTTGGATGGCACAGGGTCTAGGGGGCTGGAGGTGGCAGGAGAAGTGACTAGGAGACGGCTGACTTCGTCCTCTGTGATAGGAGTAAAGGCAGTGAGTGGTGGGTGGGGTGGGGAATAGGTATTGGTGGGGGAGGAAGAGGTGGTGGAGTGGAGGCATGAGATTTCCCGTCGGATGCTGGCTATTTTGTCGGTAAAGTGGGTGGACAGATCAGTGGCTGAGAGGGCGGAGGTGGGGGGAGGGGTGGTGGGGTTAAGGAGGGAGTTGAAGGTGGCGAAGAGGCGCCGAGGGTTGGAGGCTTGGGATCCGATCAAGGTAGCAAAATATTTTTGTTTAGCATCAGTTAATGCGGTATAGAACAGCTGCAGGTTGGCCTTGTACGCCAAGAAGTCGGAGTTGCTGCGGGATTTCCTCCATTTGCGTTCATAGGTGCGTGTCTGTTTTTGGAGGTTGCGAGTGTGTGCATTGTGCCAGGGCTGGGGGTTGATGGGACGGCTGGGGCGGAATGTGGGGGGTGCAGCAATGTCTAGGGCTGCTGAAAGGGCCTGGTTGTATTTGGCCACGGCTTGGTTTGGGCAGGTAACGTTTGGGAGGGTGGATGTGAGGGAGTGGAGGGGGTTGGCTAGTGCAGTTGGGTCTAGGTTATGCAAATCTCTCTGCCAACAACCTGAGGGTGGTGGAGGGTTGGGGGAGCATGATGGGGAGATGGAGAAAGTGAGAAGGTAATGGTCTGAGAGGGGGAAGGGTGTGATGTCCAGGTTGGGGAGGGTGGCGGATTTTGAGAGAATCAGAACTCACAGATCTCACCAGCACACCACAGGTTAAAGCACACTTTTTATTGTGCCAGTATCCACAGAATCCAACAATTGTTTCGGGGCCACGCAGGGTCCCCCTTTGTCAAGGCATATGGTTACATCACACATACATGATCATTCCTCTATATACACACCTAATCACCAACCCCACCCGGACAAAAGTGACCTCACGAATGACATCATGGTTATTAGCATAAGTAAACACAATCTGTTTAAGCCCAATGCTAGCCATCATGGAGCTATTTACATTATACACATACATCAAAATGTGCACCACCTAACCCTCTCTGCGCACCTACCATTATCAGGTGCGCCCAGATCGCTCCTGGCGTGCTTGGGTCCAAATTGTTAATTCAAACTTCCTGAGCCTTCCCCCTCCATCCGTTACCCATTGCTGTTAGCCTAATCCAGCGGAGCGCTCGCCGCCGATACCGCCCGTGGGCGTAACCACCGCTCATTTCGCTGCTCCAATTGGCTAATCAGCATGTTGATACATGATGACGCGTATGCGGCTTCCACGTCGCATGCGTCACATAGGGAAAACAACACAAGCGTCTTCCGCATTGTGTAGTAATGGAGCCAGGCGTGCCAGTGCGTCCTAGCCCCGCCCCTCCGGCATCCGGCCATCCACTCAGAGAGATGAGGCGAGCGTGTCAATAGACCTCAACCTCGCCCTCATCTCCCATGCTGTCTCTGACATCACGTGGCGCCCCGCACATTATGTACCTAGGCATTACTGCCAAACAGCATCAAATGATGCCAATTTACGGCAAGAATACCCACTCCCTTAATAACTGTCCACAGGACTAGCAATTACGTTACAGTCGATCAGTGGGGCAATCGTCCCCACATCAACTGTGTGTAGGTTAGGTTACTTCAGGTGGGGGAAGTTTGAAGTTGAATAGAATAAATTTAGTTACTCACCACCTTACGATCTCTGGGGCACCTCATAATGAGAGACGCTGTCAAGGGAAGCCGGAGGGACAGGGAAACGGACCACCCTGGGGTGAAGGGAAGCAGGGAGGGCTCTAAGAAAGAAAAAGGGGAGACAGAATTTTCATGTCACTCATATTGCAACAAAACATGATGATGCAGTGAAAATAAAAACAAGTTTAAAAATCCAAAGACATCCTGCAATAAAAAAGAAAGATTAATGTCAATATGATGACGCTTGCTGGTATATTATCGTTCCCCTAAGAAACATGTTAGCGGATTGTTCTTATTCAGACCCTTAGGGACAACCGTCCCCATTTCAAAAATCCAAAAGGCTTCTCGCTGCAAAAGTTTTCTCTCCCAGTCGCCTCCCCGTTTAGGCTTATTAACTTGTTCTATGACTACCCCTCGTATTTGGTGAGCTCTGTGGTTGTTTTCCACACAGTGTATGGCCACCGGTTTGGTGTAGTCAAGATTCTCACCCTTTTCTTTGGCTGCCCACGCCACCCTAATGTCACTTCGATGATGTTGGAAGCGTTTCTTAAATGGATTAGTGGTCTGTCCTATATAAGCTAGGCCACATGGGCACTTTAACATGTACACACAATGATCCGTGTTGCAATTGAAATATCCATTCATTTTATATTTTTTGCCGCTATTGGGGTTCACAAATTCTGGGCCCGTTATAATGGAATCACAAATATTACAATTGTGGCATCTGTAGCAACCCTTTTTCGTTGAGAATACAAATTATTTTTTATATTTTGGTTGGGGGTCGGCCTATACCAGGAGATTCCTAAGGTTGGCACTGGATCTGTATGCAAACATGGGTCTTTCCTTTATTTCAGGGGCAAGTGTCCTATCCGCTTGGAGTATATCTAAATTCTTGATGGTGGCCTTTTTAACCAATCCCACATTCTCACTGTATGTTTGTACAAACGGTATACAAAAGGCCACCATCAAGAATTTAGATATACTCCAAGCGGATAGGACACTTGCCCCTGAAATAAAGGAAAGACCCATGTTTGCATACAGATCCAGTGCCAACCTTAGGAATCTCCTGGTACAGGCCGACCCCCAACCAAAATATAAAAAAGAATTTGTATTCTCAACGAAAAAGGGTTGCTACAGATGCCACAATTGTAATATTTGTGATTCCATTATAACGGGCCCAGAATTTGTGAACCCCAATAGCAGCAAAAAATATAAAATGAACGGATATTTCAATTGCAACACGGATCATTGTGTGTACATGTTAAAGTGCCCATGTGGCCTAGCTTATATAGGACAGACCACTAATCCATTTAAGAAACGCTTCCAACATCATCGAAGTGACATTAGGGTGGCGTGGGCAGCCAAAGAAAAGGGTGAGAATCTTGACTACACCAAACCGGTGGCCATACACTGTGTGGAAAACAACCACAGAGCTCACCAAATACGAGGGGTAGTCATAGAACAAGTTAATAAGCCTAAACGGGGAGGCGACTGGGAGAGAAAACTTTTGCAGCGAGAAGCCTTTTGGATTTTTGAAATGGGGACGGTTGTCCCTAAGGGTCTGAATAAGAACAATCCGCTAACATGTTTCTTAGGGGAACGATAATATACCAGCAAGCGTCATCATATTGACATTAATCTTTCTTTTTTATTGCAGGATGTCTTTGAATTTTTAAACTTGTTTTTATTTTCACTGCATCATCATGTTTTGTTGCAATATGAGTGACATGAAAATTCTGTCTCCCCTTTTTCTTTCTTAGAGCCCTCCCTGCTTCCCTTCACCCCAGGGTGGTCCGTTTCCCTGTCCCTCCGGCTTCCCTTGACAGCGTCTCTCATTATGAGGTGCCCCAGAGATCGTAAGGTGGTGAGTAACTAAATTTATTCTATTCAACTTCAAACTTCCCCCACCTGAAGTAACCTAACCTACACACAGTTGATGTGGGGACGATTGCCCCACTGATCGACTGTAACGTAATTGCTAGTCCTGTGGACAGTTATTAAGGGAGTGGGTATTCTTGCCGTAAATTGGCATCATTTGATGCTGTTTGGCAGTAATGCCTAGGTACATAATGTGCGGGGCGCCACGTGATGTCAGAGACAGCATGAGAGATGGGGGCGAGGTTGAGGTCTATTGACACGCTCGCCTCATCTCTCTGAGTGGATGGCCGGATGCCGGAGGGGCGGGGCTAGGACGCACTGGCACGCCTGGCTCCATTACTACACAATGCGGAAGACGGTTGTGTTGTTTTCCCTATGTGACGCATGCGACGTGGAAGCCGCATACGCGTCATGTATCAACATGCTGATTAGCCAATTGGAGCAGCGAAATGAGCGGTGGTTACGCCCACGGGCGGTATCGGCGGCGAGCGCTCCGCTGGATTAGGCTAACAGCAATGGGTAACGGATGGAGGGGGAAGGCTCAGGAAGTTTGAATTAACAATTTGGACCCAAGCACGCCAGGAGCGATCTGGGCGCACCTGATAATGGTGGGTGCGCAGAGAGAGTTAGGTGGTGCACATTTTGATGTATGTGTATAATGTAAATAGCTCCATGATGGCTAGCATTGGGCTTAAACAGATTGTGTTTACGTATGCTTAATAACCATGATGTCATTCGTGAGGTCACTTTTGTCCGGGTGGGGTTGGTGATTAGGTGTGTATATAGAGGAATGATCATGTATGTGTGATGTAACCATATGCCTTGACAAAGGGGGACCCTGCGTGGCCCCGAAACAATTGTTGGATTCTGTGGATACTGGCACAATAAAAGGTGTGCTTTAACCTGTGGTGTGCTGGTGAGATCTGTGAGTTTGGACTTTGAGTGTGGCACTGCCTATGCCAGCTCGCCAAGCACCCCAAGAAACGGATGGTGTGCCTGCCTCACTTTGGAAATATTTGAGAGAATCAGGTCGAGAGTGTGGCCAGCGCGGTGGGTGGGGGAATTGGTGTGTTGGGAGAGGCCAAGGGAAGTAGTGAGGGAGAGCAGTTGAGAGGCTTCAGGGGAGTAAGGACTGTCCATGGGGATGTTGAAGTCCCCAAGTATGATTGTGGTTAGGTCAGAGGAGAGGATGTGTGGGAGCCAAGAGGCCAGGTTGTCCAGGAATTGTTTAATGGAGGTGGATGGGGGGGGCGGGGGGGGGGCGGTAAAGGACTGCGATGACTGCTGGAAGGGGATGGTAGAGGTGGATAACATGTGTCTCAAAGGATGTAAAGTTTAAGGAAGGGGGTGGCGTGAGGACACGGAAAGTGCAGGACAGGGAGAGGAGCAGACCCACCCCTCCCGCAGACCTGTGTTCTTGTCTGGGGGTGTGACTGAGGTGAAGCCCCCCATAAGAGAGGGCCGCTGCTGCAGCAGAGTCAGAGGAGGTGAGCCATGTCTCTGTGAGGGCAAGGAGGGTGAGGGAGCTGGAGAGGAAAAGGTCATGGATTTCAGTTAGTTTATTGCGGACTGATCTAGCATTCCAGAGGGCGCAGGAGAGAGGGGTGGTGTGCTTGTGAGAGGTCTGGGTGGGAATGAGGGAGGAGAGGGAGCGAGTGTGGGTGTGGGAAGGAACTGTGAGGGGGGTGGAGACATGTTTAGAGTGGGGTGTGCATGGAGTCAGTGATGGAGTGGTATGGGAGTTGCATGGGGTTGGAGGGCAAAATGGGAGAGTAGAGTTACATAAGGTGACCTTATTGAGGACTAGGTGGTGAAGGAGCAGGTGGAGGAAGAGCATATTGTGATATGTAGATAGAGGAGGAAGGGGAGGAGGAGGTGTGCAGAAAGGTGGAGGAGTCATGGAGTTTGAGAGTAGGGAGAGATGGTTTGTACAGGCCGAGATGTTTGGCGTTGTTTAAAGTTGTAAATAATGCAAATACCTTAGTGACTGCTTAATGCTGCTGTATTGCTGGTGAATTCTGGTAAATTCAATTAGTAAGATCCTTAAAGTGATCCTTAAAATGCGAGCTGACAATCGTCAAAGCCGATTACACAGCATCCTTATGAACATCCACACAGCCCTAGTGTTTGAATAAGATTGGTCTAGAGACCATTTGCCTCCACTACAATCAGCTGTGAGCTGGGCAGGTAGGCCTGGGTTCAATTCCTGGGCGTGGCCAATGTATGTGAGTTGGTTTTTGACATCCTACAAATCCCTAAGCAAGCTCATTTTTCTCTTGGATATATCATAATGGTACATGCTAGGCTGGCCTCAGCATGTAGTGTTGGTGGTGGTATAGTGGTGAAGAGAGCTACCTACCAAGCATACCAAGCACTGGACCTGGGTTCCATTACCGGCCAAGGTATGTAAGCTGGCTTTTGAAATCCTACAATTCCCTGGAAAATGAGACCCTCCTCCCTCCGGAAGCTCATTTTTCTCTCCGGAAGGAGGGAGGAAGGAGAAAACGGACTAAGGGAACAGTCAATAGGGTCTATGGGCTACCATATAGCATAAACAAGGTTCCATTTGCGATTATTTTAATTTTTCCGCCGGTATCCGCGAATTCCGGCGGAACAGAATTTGTTCTTTCCAATCATCCCTATCTACAATGTTCATAGTCATGAAAATAAAGAAAACTCTTTGAATGAGGAGGTCCAAACTTTTGGTCTGTACTGTAAATATTTGTATACAATGCACATATCCCAGTTACATCATAACCGTCCCCCCAGCATATAGCCAAAGTCAGAGCTTAAGTGCTGCGTTCAGCTCTTCATAAAATATGGTGGAGTGTGGTGAGACCACTCCCTTGGGTGTGGGAGGGCGACTCCCTCAAATGTATAAAGCAATTGCCTGTTCCTCCCTTAATCGCTGAGCAAAGCAGAAAACCAAATACCATGTCTGTACACCAAATGCTGTCTGCTCTGTCTCCTGAATGTGAAGAGGACGGAGGGTAAGGAGCAAGTGTTTGGAGCAAGTGTTTTCACTTCCTCTGTCACTTCATTCCACAACTGCTGTTGTGTATTATCGTCATGGCAGCCACACAAATGTTGGTTGCTGTGAAATGGTGAATGGAGAGTGGAAAAAAGGGGGATGGAGTGGTGGATGGTAGAATTTACCCAGAGTCTGCGCATTCCATAACCATGGGAACCACTTAACGCTGACTGGTGAAAACACTCTGCCTGATATAAAAGTAAATATAGACGGGTGGTCCGCCAGCTGAGTATTAAATCACACAGACAGTCCGTTTGTGTTGAAAGGAATCATGGCCCCAAGCAGTGGGCGGAGGAGACAGTAGTTGGAGAATAATCTGCTAGCTGTAGTGCATCCCATCATCACTGAAACAAACCGCGCTGCAGCACAAACCAAGAGGAGCATGCAAAATTATGCATATAAACAAGTCACTTTTATCGTTGACATAACGATGACAGCAGTATGTGGAACACAAGCGCGTCCTTTTGTTATGGAAACCAACCACACACCAATGGAAGCATGCAAGATTATGCATACAAACAAGTCGCTGTCCTAGTTAACATAAAGATGACAGCATTATGTGGAACACAAGTGGTATACCGATTCATGTGTCTTGCTATGGAGGTGTCTCACTTGTGTTTGATGTCCCCAATGTGTTCTAACAACCTTTGTTTAAGTGGTTGGGTTGTTTCATCCACATACCACGCCTTGCACTTGCACGGTGCTCCGTACACCCCCTCCAGCTTGTCGCAGTTGATAAAACTGAGGACCTAAAATTTATGTCCATTGGTGGGTGATGTGAATATTTTGGTGGTGGGGAGATATTTGCATGCTTTAGACCAGCCTTTCTCAACCTTTTTACCCTGGAGGAACCCTGTAAATAACTTTTGGATCTCAAGGAACCCCTGCAAAAATGTTTTGGTCTCGAGGAACCCCTACATTTATTTTTTGGGAGGCATGGTCTTTAAATAGGCTAGGCTGCTAATTTCACTATCTCCTATTATACTGCCACTCATTATACTGTCTCCTGACCCCCCAATATAGTGCTTCTTGTTACAGTGCCACCTATTATGGTGTGCTCTATTATACTTCCCTCACGATGGGGTAAAATGCCAAGGAACCCCTGCAGAGTTCTCAAGGAACCCTGGGGTTCCAGGGAACCCTGGTTGAGAAAGCCTGCTTTAGACCTACCACAGTGAAAAGACCCATTTGGTTTCTGGGGTAACCACGTGGGGATACCGTCTGCCTGGCCAGGTCCTGCAGTCATTTCTTGTTGTCGGGGCATATTATATTAATTTGTCTGTTTTTGGTTAAGCCACTGCTTGTTTATCTGTCAAATTTCCCAGCATTAGGATTCTGTTGAATTTGCCGATATGTTTGCATAGAAGTTGTAATCTTGACCTGACGCCTGTTGTCTCCGCCATCTGAACTGGCTGCTCTGCGTAATGTTTGGCCTCCCCCGCCCCATCCCTTAGGCCGGCGTGCGGGGGGGAGGGGGGCAGGACTTGGTAGGCGCGCCTGTCGTGTTTGCTTGCCCGGCCCCCTGCTCGGTTGGTCCGTTGCTGGGGGTGCGCTTTGCCGCGTGACGCGGCCTGATTGGGTGGCGGCAGACACTTAGGCAGCGTGTCATAGAATGGAAGACATGCCTCCTGAAGAAGTCGGGAGAACCGGCAAAATCAATAGAGGACGCCATCCTTTCTCATGGCGGCACCTACCCGCTCGTTTGGCCTTCCCTGAACCTGTGGACGCCCTTACCTCCTCCCTGCCACCTGAGGATTTCTTAAGACAGCTCTCTGGAGACAGTAAGCGACAGTTTTGGGCAGCATTATCAGCGGTGATTCATGATGGCAAAAACTTTCTCTGCTTTTTACATCTGCTTGCACTGTCATATGTGCTTCTCAAGTTGATGGACAGATAGGTAAACTTAAATAACCCCCGTGCTGAAATGAGAACAGGGGGAGCGAGCTGGATAAAATTAGTCTTCTATATGTAGAGGATGTGTTGGGTGATGGAAGTCGGTGCTGCTCTGTGTGGTCCACTTGCAGTGGCAGAGAAATCTATAAAGGACATGGGGTAGGGGAAAAAAAAAACAAAAAGAGCGCACTCAGAAAACTGATGATAAGAGGGAGATTAGCCGGTCGTAGACAGATCTCACCTGATGTGGTGGCTGATATGCCCTTGTGGGTATTATCAGCTTGCAGGCTTTTGTCCCTCTCAGACCAGGGACCAGGTCAGAAGCAGGCTCTTTGTCCAAAGGGATCCTGTGGCTTGAAGCAGGATATCAGGAGCAGCTGTCTGGTTTGTAGCTGTTGGTGTCCCAGCACTGGTTATAACACCAGAGCTGCAGCCACCTGTGGGCTGTATGAGACTCAATCCCTTAGCAGGGAGAGTCTCCTTCCTGAAAAGTTAGCAATCTACACACTGCTCTGTTCAGATACACCACAGCAGTGGCTGGGTGGTGAGCAGTAGCACTGAAGTGTGTGCTTTCTTTCAGCCACTTCAGTGCTACTGCTCACCACCCAGACACTGCTGTGGTGTATCTGAACAGAGCAGTGTGTAGATTGCTAACTTTTCAGGAAGGAGACTCTCCATGCTAAGGGATTGAGTCTCATACAGCCCACAGGTGCCTGCAGCTCTGGTGTTATAGCCAGTGCTGGGACACCAACGGCTACAAACCAGACAGCTGCTCCTGATATCCTGCTTCAAGCCACAGGATCCCTTTGGACAAAGAGCCTGCTTCTGACCTGGTCCCTGGTCTGAGAGGGACAAAAGCCTGCAAGCTGATAATACCCATAAGGGAATATCAGCCACCACATCAGGTGAGATCTGCCTACGACCGACTGGTCTCCCTTTTATCATAAGTTTTCTGAGTGCGCTCTTTTTGTGTTTTTTCCCCTACCCCATGTCCTTTATAGAGATCTCAAGTTGATCATCATCTGCAGACCATATTGGACTTGCTCATGCTTAATGCTTTCTACTATGCAAACTGCTGATTGCTTGGCCTATGCTGCGCTCACATTGATGTTATCAGATTCTATCTAACTGGGAATGCAAGTTGTGCAGTGTTTGATACTTTTTGCTTATGACCTAATGAACTGACACATTGAAGATTGCTGAGTACGCCTACCTAGGCGGTGGTTTGTTTTCTTTCGCATGATTGGTGTCGGATCACATCATAACTGCCTTGATTCATCATCTCTACTTATGGAATTACGCTATGCAAGCATTTGCCTAATTTACTAAGGAATATATTTATGGCTGGAAGTTGAGGATATACAGCACTCAAGATTTTCCCATACCTCAAAATTTATTGTGGAAACTCTATCTAGTGCAATATTGAATTCATTTCCATATCCGGCTGGACTTTTTGTGCTGGCTGCGCGGCCTTAGAGAAATTCATGTGCACATGAGTTATCATAGGGTTAATTTATCTCTATGGGAGTTTTGAGGGGCTATCTGGGTTTCAGTGGGGGAAAGGGGTGGGTGGATTGCTGACATGTGATTTTTATATTTATACATACAGGATCTTCTCAAAAAATTAGCATATTGTGATAAAGTTAATTATTTTCTGTAATGTACTGATAAACATTAGACTTTCCTATATTTTAGATTCAAATACACACAAATGAAGTAGTTCAAGCCTTTTATTGTTTTAATATTGATGATTTTGACATACAGCTCATGAAAACCCACATTTCCTATCTCAAAGAATTAGCATATTTCATCCGACCAATAAAAGAAAAGTGTTTTTAAAATAAAAAAAGTAAACCTTCAAATAATTATGTTCAGTTATGCACTCAATACTTGGTCGGAAATCCTTTTGCAGAAATGACTGCTTCAATGCGGCATGGCATGGAGGCAATCAGCCTGTGGCACTGCTCAGGTGTTATGGAGGCCCAGGATGCTTCGATAGCGGCCTTAAGCTCATCCAGAGTGTTGGGCCTTGCGTCTCTTAACTTTCTCTTCACAATATCCCACAGGTTCTCTATGGGGTTCAGGTCAGGAGAGTTGGCAGGCCAATTGAGCACAGTAATACCATGGTCTGTAAACCATTTACCAGTGGTTTTGGCACTGTGAGCAGGTGCCAGGTCGTGCTGAAAAATGAAATCTTCATCATAAAGCTCTTCAGCAGATGGAAGCATGAACCCACTTTTGAACCAGAAACAGCGGCAGAAGCGCCTGACCTGGGCTACAGAGAAGCAGCACTGGAATGTTGCTCAGTGGTCCAAAGTACTTTTTTCGGATGAAAGCAACTTTTACATGTCATTCGGTAATCAAGGTGCCAGAGTCTGGAGGAAGACTTGGGGGGGGGGGGGGGGGGGGAAATGCCAAAATGCCTGAAGTCCAGTGTCAAGAACCCACAGTCAGTGATGGTCTGGGGTGCCATGTCAGCTGCTGGTGTTGGTCCACTGTGTTTTATCAAGGGCAGGGTCAATGCAGCTAGCTATGAGGAGATTTTGGAGCACTTCATGCTTCCATCTGCTGAAAAGCTTTATGGAGATGAAGATTTCATTTTTCAGCACGACCTGGCACCTGCTCACAGTGCCAAAACCACTGGTAAATGGTTTACAGACCATGGTATTACCGTGCTCAATTGGCCTGCCATCTCTCCTGACCTGAACCCATAGAGAATCTGTGGGATATTGTGAAGAGAAAGTTGAGAGACGCAAGACCCAACACTCTGGATGAGCTTAAGGCCGCTATTGAAGCATTCTGGGCCTCCATAACACCTGAGCAGTGCCACAGGCTGATTGCCTCCATGCCATGCCGCATTGAAGCAGTCATTTCTGCAAAAGGATTCCTGACCAAGTATTGAGTGCATAACTGAACATAATTATTTGAAGGTCGACTTTTTTTTGTTTTAAAAACACTTTTCTTTTATTGGTCGGATGAAATATGCTAATTTTTTGAGATAGGAAATTTGGGTTTTCATGAGCTTTATGCCAAAATCATCAATATTAAAACAATAAAAGGCTTGAACTACTTCAATTGTGTGTATTTGAATCTAAAATATATGAAAGTCTAATGTTTATCAATACATTACAGAAAATAATGAACTTTATCACAATATGCTAATTTTTTGAGAAGATCCTGTATATGCAAGTTTTAAATAAAGTTTTGTATTTTTATATTAAATAGATTTGTGCTCAGTTGGGTCATACCCCTTCTATATCCTATCTCTAAAGTTGTTTTTTTTCCTCCCTGTGAAGGTAATTTGAAGTAACTGTGGACCAAAAGGTGTCTAAGATTCGCTGTCCTCCTTTAATTGCTGGACTTGATGATAGTACTCTGGACAAATCTTTGTTCTGTTGGAGGACCGGCCAGTAGTGCTCTATTATCCGATGGATGGCATGTGACTGACTACTGAACAAACCTATCAAGCGGGGTGTTGATCTAGTTGCTTCTTTGTTTTTTATCTGGGGTTTATCCATTAGGGTGTCAATACGTGGAGTGTTACGTTCTTTCTGGTAGACAACTTCAATCACTTGATCATCAGGGAAGCCCCTCTGTTTAAAATGTGTTCTCAGTAGGGTATTCTCTTTTTAAACCCATCCTCCCCACCTACTTCCGGTGGGCCCTGAGAAACTAGCTGACCGGGATGCCCTTCCTGAGAGAGCGGAGATGTGCGCTCTCCCATTTAAGGAGGGCGTTAGTAGAGATGGGTTTACAAAATATATTCGTGTGTATTTATCCGTTTTCACCAATCAAAATGGTCAAGTCCAAGAAATGAATGGATCTCTTGTGGACTTTGTGCATAACTTTGTAAAGTGCATACCAATGGTGTTGTTATTTAATATGGCAACAAAGTCATGAAACAATTTGCAGATATGTATAACAGAGGCGCTGTAATGGAGATGCCGCCGCGCGGTCTGGCAGCGGGGCGGCTGTCTCCGCGTTCAGACCGCCGGTTTCCGCACAGCAGCATGCGTCTGGTTTGCCTGGGCCTTCTAGTGCACACAGATGGAGAGCTACGCGCGCGCGCTAGAAGGCAAGCCCTTTATGCCAGTAGGAGAGGGATCCAGCGCGATTACTGATTGGCGCAGGGCGGCGCGGAGGAGCGCTGCAGTATATATAGATCTTGCTGGTCAGTCTCTGGTTGTCTGCCGTTGCGAATACTTACGTGTGAGCACTCAGACCTTAGTCAGATCCCACAGTGTGTTAGAACCAGGTGGACCTGGGAATTCACACACAGATTACTGCTGTGTTATACTTTAGACCAGTTCTGGGGTGTTGAGACCACCAAGGACCTCACACCCAAGCTTAGGATCATTGTGTCATTGCTGTGTTATACTTTAGACCAGTACCGGGGTGTTGAGACCAAGGACCTCACACCCAAGCTTAGGATTACTGTGTCATTGCTGAGTTATTCTCTAGACTAGTTCCTGGGTGTCGAGACCAAGGACCTCACACCTCAGACTAGGACTGTGCTTTATATCTGTTATGACTATTTGCTCTGTCGACCTCTCTCTTGCTTTCTGATTCTGTACCTCTGCATATCTGCCTACCTGTTGCCAAACCCTGCCTGTACCCGGTTACCGAATCAGCCTTCTGTCTCTGTACCTTATCTGCTCGTGTGTTGTCGACCTGGCCTGCCCGACCCTCCAGACTGCCACTCATCCCATGAGTGCTCCGTCTATCTGTACTAGCTGTGACACTATTCCACCAAGTGTCAGTTAGCTATTGGGACCCCTGCTCCTTAGAGAGTCCGGCCTGCTAGCAGCCAGTGGCCTCTACTCCTCTGGAGTCCCCTGGCTGCAGTACAGTCTATTATCTGATCACCAAGTATCACTGGTTGCCAGGTTCTCTCTATTCCCCCTCTCAAGGGGATAGTCCCTGCACCGCCAAGGGCCGCCTGCCCCTCAGGTGGTTCCTGGCCGAGCTGCCTGTGTCTCCCGCCTCACGGGAGATAGCCTACAGTTACACCAAACACTTACACATCATTAGGTGTCCAGAGGTTAGTCATAGTTGTATTATTGGTGATTCTGCAGATCATCCATAATCAAGTATACATCTGTATTATTGATGATTCTGCAGATCATCAATAATCAGATTCTCTCTGTGTGCTGATACCAATCGTTACAGAACGGCAGACCTAAAAAACAAAATGGACGCACTCAACAGCCGTCTTGATGGACTCACCACCTCGGTGGAGAATTTCATCAGGGTGATGGACGGTCATCAGACCCAGATTACTGCATTGTCTGGGTCCATACAGGTCCTTCAAACGGCTGTGAATGCAGTGCGATCTCCTCTAGTAACAGACTTGCGTCTTCCAGGAGTTGATTAATGAGGTATTCAGGGAGGTGTTGGGGAAGTTCGTCTTAGTATATCTGGATGATATACTGATCTTCTCGTCCAATCTCTTGGAACATCGAAAACATGTTAAGTTTGTCCTAAGGAAGTTAAGACAGAATCTGCTTTACGTTAAATTAGAGAAATGTCGAAGTAACCTCTGTTGCCTTCTTGGGGTACATTATCTCTACGTCTGGCCTCTCCATGGATCCTGGAAAGTTTTCTGCTGTTTTGGAATGGCCTCAGCCTGTGGGACTGAAGGCGCTCCAAAGATTTTTGGGCTTTGCCAACTACTACAGGAGGTTTATAAAGGGGTACTCTTCAGTGGTCTCGCCTCTCACCAAGAAGGGGGCTGATACTTACCACTGGTCAGCAAAGGCACATTCTGCCTTCTCTACACTGAAAAAGCTGTTCTGTTCCGCACCCATATTAAGACATGTGGATGTCGCCTTCCCCTTTATCGTGGAGGTTGATGCCTCAGAGGTAGGGGTGGGGGCTGTATTGTCTCAGTGATCGGGTTTGCAGGGCAAACTCCACCCATGTGCCTACTTCTCTCGTAGGTTTTCACCCGCAGAGAAAAACTATGATATAGGCAACCGGGAGCTTTTAGCTATCAAGTTAGCTTTTGAAGAATGGCGACATTGGCTAGAAGGTGCAGAACATACTATCACAGTTTATACAGATCATAAAAATGTGGAGTACATAGAGGGAGCCAAGAGACTTAGCCCTCGTCAGGCCCGGTGGTCTTTGTTCTTTTCAAGATTCAGATTTGTAATTACATATACCCCTGGTAGTAAAAACATCAAGGCCGACGCCTTGTCCAGGTGTTTCAAGCCCGAGACAGTGCAGCCCTCAGCCCCTGAGACCATTCTACCTCAGAAGGTAGTTTTGGCAGCGACTGAGACATGGAAGGATTGGACAGTCACTCTGAGTCCCTACCAACAGGATGTTCCAGAGGGGAAGCCCGATGGGGTTGTTTGTACCACTGCCTTTTCGTCTGCAACTCCTACATCTGTTTAATTCCCACAAGAATGCTGGTCATCCCGGGGCGACCAGAACTCAGGATTTACTGGCCAGATGTGCTTGGTGGCCTACGTTGGCAACAGATTGTAAGGAGTTTGTAAGAGAATGTGCAGTGTGTGCTAGGAGTAAACCTTCTCGCCAGGCTCCTGCTGGTACTTTACAATCCTTACCAGTGCCAAGTGAACCATGGACTCATTTGTCCATGGATTTTGTAGGAGAACTCCCCAGGTCTGAGGGTAAGATGGTCATTTGGGTGGTGGTAGACAGATTCAGTAAGATGGCTCATTTTGTTCCATTGAAAGGACTCCCCTCGGCCCAGGAATTGGCTGATCTCTTCATCCAGCACGTTTTCCGGCTGCATTGCATTCCGGAAAATGTAGTGTCAGATCAGGGAGTCCAATTTGTATCTAAGTTTTGGAATGCTTTTTGCCATCAGCTGGATATGGACCTTGCATTCTCATCAGGCTACCACCCACAGACCAATGGCCAGACCGAGAGAGTTAACCAGTCTCTAGAACAATTTCTCAGATGTTATGTTGCAGATGCTCAGTCCGATTGGGTAAAATTTTTGCCGTTTGCGGAATTTGCGCCCAACAACCTGAAAAGTTTCGACTCAGGATTTTCCCCATTCCAGGTAGTGTCAGGAAGATCACCCAAGTTTGCCCGTTGCCTGTGGCGTCTACACCATTCCCAGCCTTGGAGGATTGGCAGAGGGCTTTGAAGCAGATTTGGGGAATGGTTAAGAGGAACTTGTAGGAGAGGGATCAGCTGATCAGGTCGATAAGCTGATCCCAGCGCGATTACTGATTGGCTGAGTGGCGCAGGGCGGCGCGGAGGAGCGCTGCAGTATATATAGATCTTGCTGGTCAGTCTCTGGTTGTCTGCCATTGCGAATACTTACGTGTGAGCACTCAGACCTCAGATCCCACAATGTGTTAGAACCAGGTGGACCTGGGAATTCATACTTAGCCAGATTACTGCTGTGTTATACTTTAGACCAGTTCTGGGGTGTTGAGACCAAGGACCTCACACCCAAGCTTAGGATCACTGTGTCATTGCTGAGTTATTCTCTAGACTAGTTCCGGGGTGTCGAGACCAAGGACCTCACACCTCAGACTAGGACTGTGCTTTATATCTGTTATGACTATTTGCTCTGTCGACCTCTCTCTTGCTTTCTGATTCGGTACCTCTGCATGTCTGCCTACCTGTTGCCAAACCCTGCCTGTACCCGGTTACCGAATCAGCCTTCTGTCTCTGTACCTTATCTGCTCGTGTGTTGCCGACCTGGCCTGCCCGACCCTCCAGACTGCTCATCCCTTGAGTGCTCAGTCTATCTGTACTAGCTGTGACACTATTCCACCAAGTGTCAGTTAGCTATTGGGACTCCTGCTCCTCAGAGAGTCCGGCCTGCTAGCAGCCAGTGGCCTCTACTCCTCTGGAGTCCCCTGGCTGCAGTACAGTCTATTATCTGATCACCAAGTATCACTGGTTGCCAGGTTCTCTCTATTCCCCCTCTCAAGGGGGTAGTCCCTGCACTGCCAAGGGCCACCTACCCCTCAGGTGGTTCCTGGCCAAGCTGCCTGTGTCTCCCGCCTCACGGGAGCTAGCCTACAGTTACACCAAACTTCATTAGGTGTCCAGAGGCTAGTCATACTTGTATTATTGGTGATTCTGCAGAGCATCCATAATCAAGTATACATCTGTATTATTGATGATTCTACAGATCATCAATAATCAGATTATCTCTGTGTGCTGACACCAATCGTTACAGGCGTCAAACAAGAATAAAATAGTTAAAATTCGTCTAAAAGGGGGAAGTTGGTGGACTCACCTCCCTCATGGAAAGAAGAACCGGACTACGAGACGTTACTAGAAATCACAGTAACATTTATTTAGAAACTCCAAAACTGCTTTTGGAGTTTCTAAATAAATGTTACTGTGATTTCTAGTAACGTCTCGTAGTCCGGTTCTTCTTTCCATGAGGGAGGTGAGTCCACCAACTTCCCCCTTTTAGACGGATTTTAACTATTTTATTCTTGTTTGGCGCCTCTGTTATACATATCTGCAAATCGTCTAGTCCACCCTAGATGGAGGTGTGTATCCTCACTTTTTTTCTGTCTACAGAGAGCGACTTCTTATTGCCTGAGTGGGGTCAGGTCATAACTCTCCCCACTTGTTCTTCCAGTGGTTGCCTTTGGGGCACCCATGCTTGTGAGTATAACCATTGTGTCTCTTATAATATACCATTATTTTATCGAAATACTACACCATATTGGAATCTCAGTTTCTTGTTGTTTTTTTTTAAATTATGAAACACTTCCACGGGCCCATCCTACAGGATGAGCACATCTATAAATCTTCCCCAGGAGAGTATGTTTGATGTAAAAAAAATTACAGGTCCTCCCCAAACACCATTGTCCTCCCACCAGCCCAGGAACAAGTTTGCATATCATGGGGCACAAGCCGTACCCATCGTGCTGCCTCTGAACTGGTGTTAGTACTTGCCTCCAAACATAAAGACATTATAGGTATGGTTCACAAAGCTTTTTTACCTGTTTTCCTCTGTTTTCACCTTATTTAGGTTATATTTTTAAGCTCTCAAAGAGCAAAATTATAACATATTTAAGATAAAAGTAATATTGAAATGAAGTTAATCAGGAACAACTTACTTTGAGCGATTATTTTGCTTGTAAATGTGCTGAAAGGTTATTTTCATCAATTAGGTGATAAATAAGTCATTTATGAAAAGTTGTGCGAATAGAGCCCTATGTGTCAAGATTAATTCCAGTATCTAATCAACAATGTGTTATGGGGCCTGTAAGTGACTACTCCTTGTCTGGAGGAAGTAATGGACAGCAATGATACCCAAATTGCGTCCAATATTGCTGTAGAGTGCTTCAAAATTTTTACTGGCCACTAGACTGTAGAGTGATTCTACATCTTGAAATTTAGTCTGTCCACTGACTGGGTAGACTGACCAGAGCGCTTCTCAATCACAACGCCACTGGCCACACTGAAGCATCTCTCTGACTGCACGCAGTAAGGGAGTCAGGAGAGGACTTCCAGGCCTTACTGGGCAGGCTCCCACCAGATCTCAAGTCTCTTGACCCAGTACTCCATGGGGTCCTCAGTGCTCATGGTGTCCAAGTCACTGAGAGAACCCATGTAGTCAGCCACCATGCGGGTCAGTCACTGGCAGTGCTGCTGGCAACTCCTCTGTGGGCAGGTCCACCTGGTAGAGTTGCCTGGTGAGACCCAGCAGATCTCCTGGGCATCTGCTGTGGGCCACAGACACCTGCCGGGTTGGCTGGGCATAGACATGGGTAGTGGAAGGCTGATGGAAGGCTTCCTCCAGTCAACAAACAAGGCCCTGCTCCAACTTTCTTCTTCGCCGCTCCAGTTCTGGGGGATGCCACAAACTCCTCCAGCTTCCCTTTCAATCAGGGGTCCAGGATGGTGACAATCATGACGTCCTCCCTCTTCTTCATCTAGAGCACCCGGGGGTCCCTGCGCAGGAAATGCACCATGTTCGCTCCCATCGGAAAAAGGCTAGCCCACGCTGCCACATCTGCATCATACCCCCCCACCACCACAACACCCCTGTCCTCTGCTGTCTGCTGACCATCATTGGCTTCCCACGCGAGTGCAGCTGCACTTGTGCGCTCCCCCTCTGCCGCAAGGTCAGGCACCTCCAATTCCTCCTTCACCACCTGCAAGTTGTTTCTAAGTATCATCCCAAAGTCGGGTGCCTGTCCTGAACCTTGGTTTTAATAAAAACCCATAAAAAATGATTCCTAAGGACAAAGCGGTGTATGCAAAGAGAAAACTTTATTAGCTGATTATATGAATGCAAAATCATCTATCAAAAAAACAATGGAGATAAAAAGCAACAGCGCTGTTGTCACTAAAAACCATGCTGCCGTATAAACCACACTGACACACATCACATCACACTGGGTGAGGGTGCAGCTGCATTGGGGAAGAAGATGGCTAAACGGTTGGAGGAGATTTTAAACTAGGATCTGGGGGGAGGCGGGAGGATAAAGTCTTAATATGTAGACAAGATAAGGTAAAAAGACAGTGGGAGCCTAACATTATGGGGGGTGGAGAGGGGGGGTGGGGACAGTGTAAAGATTAAGGAGGTTGGTAAAACTTCAAGTAGCCCATTCCGTGTAAACAAAATTGGTAAATGTGGTGGTAAAAATATAAAGTGCATGGTAACCAATGCTCGGAGCCTTGCAAATAAAATAGACGAACTAGAGTTCATTCTGAATGACAAAGGCTATGACATTGTGGGAATAACCGAGACATGGATGGATGAAAGCCATGACTGGATAGCTAATTTAAAAGGATACAATGTGTTTAGGAGGGATAGAACAGGGAAAAAAGGTGGAGGGGTTTGTCTCTTTGTTAAGAATTCTTTTACAGCTGTCCTCAGCGATGAGATGGAAGAAGATTGCGAAGATGTGGAGTCCGTTTGGGTAAATATTCATGGTGGAAATAAAAGTTGCCAATTGCTTATTGGGGTATGCTACAGACCACCTCATATTAATGAAGCTGCAGAACTGTGATTACTACAGCAGATTGAAAAAGCTGCAAGTAAAAATGAGGTCATAATTATGGGCGACTTCAACTTTCCAGACATTGACTGAGGTATTGAGGCTACCCATTCTGGTAAAAGCAGCAGATTTCTGGCAGCACTACAGGACAATTACTTGACTCAAATGGTAACGGAACCAACTAGGGGGAATGCGTTACTGGATCTGATCATTTCTAATAGACCAGATAATGTATCAAATGTGCAGGTTCAAAAACATTTGGGAAATAGTGATCACAACATGATAACGTTTGATCTGGTGACTGATAGGCCACGGGGCAGCAGGACCACTAAAACTATGAATTTTAGAAAAGCAAAGTTCAATCAAATTAGGCAGGCACTAAGTTTGGTGAACTGGGATAATGTACTACAAGGGGAGGACACTGAAGGGAAATGGCAAGCTTTAAAACTTATTCTCAATCAATATTGTAGTATGTATATCCCATATGGAAACAAAATGTCTAGGAATAAAAAAAGGCCTCTATGGATGAATAGAAAGGTTGGGGATAAAATGAAGAGGAAAAGGAAAGCCTATAAGGTCCTAAAACAGGAGGGGACCGAGGCTGCACTAAGCAATTATAAGGAGTGCAATTAAAATTGTAAAAAAAGAAATTAGACTGGCAAAGATCGAAGCTGAAAATCAAATCGCTAGGCATATCAAATCTAACCCAAAAAAGTTTTACAAGTACATCAACTCTAAAAAAAGAAAGGTTGACTGTATAGGACTCCTAAAGGATGAGGGTGGGAACTCAATAGTGGATGACCAAGGTAAGGCAGAGTTATTAAATGCTTTCTTTGCTTCTGTCTTCACAAAGGAAACAGCACTGTTGCAAATTACAGAGTCAGAAGAGTCTCAATCTTCTAACTGTAATATTAAATACTTAACGCAGGAAGAAGTAAAGGCAAGACTAAATAAATTAAAAATAGGCAAGGCACCTGGCCCGGATGGCATGCATCCTCGGGTCCTAAGAGAATTAAGTTCAGTTATAGCTAAGCCCCTTTATCTTATCTTTTGTGACTCTCTTGCAACTGGCAGAGTCCCAGTGGATTGGCGTACAGCCCACGTTTTCCCATTATTTAAGAAGGGCAAAAAATCAGATCCAGGAAATTATAGACCTGTAAGCTTAACATCAGTTGTATGCAAACTATTTGAGGGGTTACTAAGAGATACTATACATGACTTCATAGTAGAAAATAATCTTATTTCTCAGCATCAACATGGGTTTACTAAAGACAGGTCCTGTTTGACTAACATGCTCAGCTTTTATGAGGTAGTGAATGCTAATATGGATATTGGGAATGCTGTAGATGTGATATACTTGGACTTTGCAAAGGCCTTCGACACTGTTCCCCACAGAAGTCTGGTGCAAAAGTTGAGGAAGCAAGGACTGGGGAAGAGTTTGTGTGCATGGATAGGGAACTGGCTAATGGACAGAAAACAAAGAGTTGTGGTCAATGGATCGTACTCAAAATGGGAGACTGTTAGCAGTGGGGTCCCACAGGGGTCTGTACTGGGTCCAGTGCTCTTCAATGTATTTATTAATGACCTAGTAGATGAAGTAGTGAGCAATGTTGCTATTTTTGTAGATGATACAAAATTGTGCAGAATCATCAACTCTCAGGAAGATAGTGTCATATTGCAACAGGATCTGGATAGGATGGCTATATGGGCACATACATGGCAGATGAAGTTCAATGTTGACAAATGTAAAGTCATGCATTTTGGTCGTACCAATGGTCTAGCACCATACAAAATAAATGGGATACAGTTGGGGACATCAAACTTGGAGAAGGACTTAGGAGTACTCATCGACAACAAGTTAAATAATCGTACTCAATGCCAAGCCGCTGCAGCTAAAGCGAACAAAATTTTGGGATGCATTAAAAGGGAAATAAAAACTCAAGATGCTAGCATAATATTGCCCCTGTTTAACTCTCTAGTAAGGCCACATCTGGAATATGGAATTCAGTTCTGGGCACCACATTACAAAAAAGATATTGCAGTTTTAGAGCAGGTGCACAGACGAGCTACAAAATTGATACGTGGGATGGAAGGTCTCGCTTACCAAGTAAGGTTAGATAAACTGGGTTTATTTAGTCTAGAGAAAAGATGCCTTAGAGGAGATCTAATTAACATGTATAAATACATCAGAGGGCAATATAATAGCTTGGCGGATGAGCTTTTTGTCCCTAGGCCTTCTCAAAGGACTAGAGGACATGATCTGCGCATGGAGGAAAAACGTTTTAGCCATTTATTTAGGAAAGGGTTCTTTACAGTAAGAGTGATTAAGATGTGGAATGCATTGCCACAGGAAGTCGTTATGGCAAACTCTATACCTGCATTTAAAGGGGGCTTAGATGCTTTCCTTGCGTTGAAAGACATGCATGGCTACAATTACTAGGTTATGCCTAATGATGTTGATCCAGGGATTTTATCTGATTGCCATCTGGAGTCAGGAAGGAATTTTTCCCTTTTGGGGCTAATTGGACCATGCCTTGTGGGTTTTTTTTCGCCTTCCTCTGGATCAACAGGGGTATGTGGGGGACGGGCTGGAGTTGTACTTTGTACTGGTTGAACTCGATGGACGTATGTCTTTTTTCAACCAAAATAACTATGTAACTATGTAACACTCGGGGTACCCCATTAACACAAGTCCGCCTGTGGGCATGAAACTGCAGCAACTAAGTGAAAGGCCCAGAAGGTTCAGATTAATATGCATCCAATGGCGTGCGTATCAACTCAGAAAACGTCTTTCTCCAAGTAAAAAGACAAGCACTAATAACATTATTATTATTATTATTTATTAGATTTATATAGCGCCAACATATTACACAGCGCTGTACAATAAATAGGCTTACAGACAATGATAACAGGGTTGACAGAACAATACAGGTAACAGACCATAGATACAACAATACAGGTAATAGCAATAAGATACAACACAATGCAGATAATAGTACAATGCCAGATCATAAACTGGAATGGTAGTGGTAAAAAATTACCAGTTCCAAATTCTGGGTAAAGTGCACACAGTCAAGTATGATACACAAGGGAAGAGGGCCCTGCCAAAGGCTTACAATCTAGAGGGAGGGGCTGGTGACACAAAAGGAGGGGGTGCATCAAGAAGTTATTGGCAGAAAGGATTAGGGTAGTGTTGAGTTGATGTAGGCCTCCTTGAAGAAGTGAGTTTTGAGTGCTTTTTTGAAGGTGTTGAAGGTGGGAGCGAGCCTGATGGGCAGCGGGAGAGAGTTCAACAGGATAGGGGCAGCTCTAGTGAAGTCCTGCAGTCTGGCATGGGAGTGCGAGATGCGTGGGGTGGTTAAGAGGAGGTCGTTGGAGGAGCGAAGTGGGCGGCCAGGTGTATATCTGCTGACCAGGTCAGAGATGTAGGTTGGGCAGGACTTGTGTAAGGATTTGTATGCCAAACATAGGATCTTGAAGCTGATTCTGAAGTGAATTGGAAGCCAATGAAGGGATTTGCGTAGGGGAGTTGTGGAGACAGAGCGGTGGGAGGAGTAGATGAGTCTGGCTGCTGCGTTCATGATGGATTTTAGGGGGGCGATGTGGTTTTGAGGAAGGACTGACAAGAGGGAGTTGCAGTAGTCCAGGCGGGAGATGATGAGGGCATGGACAAGGAGTTTGGTAGTGTCTGGGGTCAGGAAAGGCCGGATCTTGGAGATGTTGCGTAAGTGGAAATAGCAGGCTCTAGCTACGGTTTGGATGTGGGAGGTGAAGGAGAGGGCCGAGTCTAGGGTGACACCCAGGCAGCGGTCTTGTGTGGTTGGATGAATGATTGTGCCATTGACAGTGACATAGAGGTCAGTGGGGGGTGAAGCAGCACGGGGCGGGAAGATTAGGAGCTCAGTCTTATCCAGGTTTAATTTTAGGAACCTGGCAGACATCCACGATGAAATAGCTGAGAGACCAGAGGATACCTTCTCCATGGTGGTGGTGGAGAGGTCAGTGGTATGGAGGTAAATCTGGGTGTTATCTGCATGTAGGTGATAGTTGAAACCCAGAGAGGAGATGAGTTTTCCGATGGAGGCGGTGTAAATGGAGAACAGCAGGGGACCAAGAACAGAGCCTTGGGGGACCCCAACTGAAAGTGGGAAGGAGGTTGAGGAGGAACCATTGAAGGAGGTCTTGAAGGAGCGATTTGAGAGGTAGGAGGAAAACCATGCTAGGGCACGGTCTTGGATACCCACAGATTGCAGTGACTGGAGTAGCAGGGAATGATCAACAGTGTCGAATGCTGATGAGAGGTCTAGGAGGAGAAGGATAGTGTATTTTCCTTCGGCCTTGGCAAGCGTGAGGTCATTGACGACCTTGGTGAGGGCAGTCTCGGTGGAGTGGCCTGGCCGAAATCCTGATTGTAGGGGGTCAAACAGGGAGTTGGAGTCAAGGTAATGGGTCATGCGTTGGTGGACTAAACGCTCTAGGAGTTTAGATGCAAAAGGGAGTAAGGAGATAGGACGGTAGCTGGTTGTAAGTGAGGGGTCTAGTGAGGGTTTTTTAAGTAGGGGAAGTACAGTGGCCTGTTTGAAGTCAGAGGGGAAGGTACCCGTGGAGAGGGAGAGGTTAAACAGAGTGGTGAGGACAGGAGACAGAACAGGGAAGTGAGGACGGAGGCATTTGGATGGCACAGGGTCTAGGGGGCTGGAGGTGGCAGGAGGAGTGGCTAGGAGACGGCTGACTTGGTCCTCTGTGATAGGAGTAAAGGCAGTGAGTGGAGGGTGGGGTGGGGAATAGGTATTGGTGGGGGAGGAAGAGGTGGTGGAGTGGAGGCATGAGATTTCCCGTCGGATGCTGGCTATTTTGTCGGTAAAGTGGGTGGACAGATCAGTGGCTGAGAGGGCAGAGGTGGGGGGAGGAGTGGTGGGGTTAAGGAGGGAGTTGAAGGTGGCGAAGAGGCGCCGAGGGTTGGAGGCTTGGGATCCGATCAAGGCAGCAAAGTATTTTTGTTTAGCATCAGTTAATGCGGTATAGAACAGCTGCAGGTTGGCCTTGTACGCCAAAAAGTCGGAGTTGCTGCGGGATTTCCTCCATTTGCGTTCGTAGGTGCGTGTCTGTTTTTGGAGGTTGCGAGTGTGTGCATTGTGCCAGGGCTGGGGGTTGATGGGACGGCTGGGGCGGAATGTGGGGGGTGCAGCAATGTCTAGGGCTGCTGAAAGGGCCTGGTTGTATTTGGCCACGGCTTGGTTTGGGCAGGTAACATTTGGGAGGGTGGATGTGAGGGAGTGGAGGGGGTTGGCTAGTGCAGTTGGGTCTAGGTTATGCAAATCTCTCTGCCAACGACCTGAGGGTGGAGGAGGGTTGGGGGAGGATGATGGGGAGATGGAGAAAGTGAGAAGGTGATGGTCGGAGAGGGGGAAGGGTGTGATGTCCAGGTTGGGGAGGGTGGTGGATTTAGAGAGAATCAGGTCGAGAGTGTGGCCAGCGCGGTGGGTGGGGGAATTGGTGTGTTGGGAGAGGCCAAGGGAAGTAGTGAGGGAGAGCAGTTGAGAGGCTTCAGGGGAGTAAGGACTGTCCATGGGTATGTTGAAGTCCCCAAGTATGATTGTGGGGAGGTCAGAGGAGAGGATGTGTGGGAGCCAAGAGGCCTGGTTGTCCAGGAATTGTTTAATGGAGGTGGATGGGGGGCGGTAAAGGACTGCAATGACTGCTGGAAGGGGATGGTAGAGGCGGATAACATGTGTCTCAAAGGATGTAAAGTTTAAAGAAGGGGGTGGCGTGAGGACACGGAAAGTGCAGGACGGTGAGAGGAGCAGACCCACCCCTCCCCCAGACCTGTTTTCTGGTCTGGGGTGTGACTGAGGTGAAGTCCCCCATAGGAGAAGGCCGCTGCTGCAGCAGAGTCAGAGGGGGTGAGCCATGTCTCTGTGAGGGCAAGGAGGGTGAGGGAGTTGGAGAGGAAAAGGTCATGGATTTCAGTGAGTTTGTTGCGGACTGATCTAGCATTCCAGAGGGCGCAGGAGAGAGGGGTGGTGTGCTTGTGAGAGGTCTGGATGGGAATGAGGGAGGAGAGGGAGTGAGTGTGGGTGCGGGAAGGAACTGTGAGGGGGGTGGAGACATGTTTAGAGTGGGGTGTGCATGGAGTCAGTGATGGAGTGGTATGGGAGTTGCGTGGGGTTGGAGGGTAAAATGGGAGGGTAGAGTTACATAAGGTGACCTTATTGAGGACTAGGTGGTGAAGGAGCAGGTGGAGGAAGAGCATATTGTGATATGTAGATAGTGGAGGAAGAGGTGTGCAGAAAGGTGGAGGAGTCATGGAGTTTGAGAGTAGGGAGAGATGGTTTGTGCAGGCCGAGATGTTTGGCGTTGTTTAAAGTTGTAAATAATGCAAATACCTTAGTGACTGCTTAATGCTGCTGTATTGCTGGTGAATTCTGGTAAATTCAATTAGTAAGATCCTTAAAGCGATCCTTAAAATGCGAGCTGACAATCGTCAAAGCCGATTACACAGCATCCTTATGAACATCCACACAGCCCTAGTGTTTGAATAAGATTGGTCTAGAGACCATTAGCCTCCACTACAATCAGCTGTGAGCTGGACAGGAAGTTGACCAGCATGGGGGTGGACTATGCAAATACTTAGAGCTGGGTGGATAAAGAGGTGTGAATCAAGCAGTGTGAATCAAGCAGACAGTAAGATAACAATAGCTGGGGGGAGGGGGGGAGGGGTACAGGTAAATGCAAGCAATTTAGATATTAGAGTAAGGGCAGATCAGAAAAAATAATTAAGTCACATACACAGGCAGATGCAATTTGAGAATCGTGTGCAGATGTAGAAAGTCACATACACAGGCAGATGCAATTTGAGAATCGTGTGCTCAAAACAGCACATATATCTTCATACTCGACTCCAAAAATGCAAGTCAGTGAACTTCAGTGGGTTGGTAACTTCACCTACTTCACTACATTACCACAGCCGTGCAGGCAGGCTTTTTGATGGAAGGAGTAGCGGGGGCCCCCTGTGCATTCTTCGGCTTGTGACACAAGTCCCATAAGCAGCAGCCTGGGTAAACACCGCTGAACGGGCTGGTTCTCACTCAGTGAGCGATGTCAGTAGAGCTGTGGATCACCGTGGTTGTCTGTACAAAACACTGTGTCTGTCCGCACGGATCTTTAAGTGCACTCACAGGTCTGCACAAACACCACGTAGAGCAGCTACTAATCCACCATATCAGGCGCTGCACGACGCAGGCATCCACGCGGCTTCCATCGTGTGACCACTGAGTTCAGGAGGGGTCAGCGGGCTAGCTGGCAGCAACCAATCACCAACTAGTTTCGCTTGGTATAACCAAGCTTTATCAAGGCCATTCGGCACAGTCGGCTGCAGATCCTGCGGTTCCATGGCTTCCTTTTCCTGTTCCAGCAGATTAAATACAGCTGTTTCAAGGAGGCAAACCATGGGCACTCACTCGCAGATAGCTGCCCTGGTGGAATAGAGCCAACACTAGACAGATTTGCTGTATCTGCCCCACTCCCCCGGTGTAAGCACCTGGAGAGTTGTGCCCCTTGAAATGTGATCCTCCAGGATGTAGTGGGTGACAGCCCTCCTGTGCTGGCACAGCCTCTGTAACATCGCCAGGGTGGAGTTTCAGCGTGTTGGCAAATCGGGCATGAGCATGTGGGCTGGCAGACCTTCGCCCTGTTGTATGTCAGCCATCCTCGCTGTGGCAGTGAGGGAACAGTGGAAATTGGCCCCAATTTTTCGTGTCTTTGTTCATACCTTGGTAAGTGTGCAGGAACCTCTGCACCACCAGGTTTAGAATGTGTGCCAAACAGAGCATGTGTGTCAAGTCTCCAGCACGGAGAGCAGGTTTATCCCGTTGTCCGAGACCGCGTTGCCATCGTGGAGGTCTCTGGAGGTCAGCCACTTCTGGTCCTTCTTCCGTAGGGCGGCCGGGACGTTTTTGGCTGTTAGCCTCCTGGGCCCCAAGGTCACCAGTTCAAGCAGCGCTTGGTAGTGGTGGTGCTTCATGCTACTGCTAAGGCAGGCATGCTTGTGGGGTATGCCCGTGCTTCCAGAGGGAACGAGGAAGCTGCAGATTTTCCCCTGAACCCGTGAGGTGGCACTACAAACTGGGTTGCTGCTGTGCCAGTTGCTGCTGCTGATTCCTCCTCACCCCCTTCTACTAAGGTGACCCGTTGGCAGGTGAAGGAGAGATAGTGGTATTCTCCATACCGGCTGCTCCACAAGTTCATGGTCAGGTGAACCCACGCGCTCACGGAGTGATCAAGAGCACGTTTCATATTCTAGACCGGGAGAAATAGTGGTGGCTGTGGATACGCCACTCTGGGATCCCAAAATGCAGGAGCATGCGCAGGTCACTCCCCTCCTGCACAAGGGAGCATGGCAGGAGCTGAGAGCATATGGCCCGGTCAAGCATCTCGTTGAGCTTCTGGATGCGCCTGTTGGTGGAAAGCAGAGGCTTCCGCACCTGGAAACATGTCGCGGTGCAGGGTCTGCAGCTGAACAGCACGGGAGGCTGTGGAGGGGGCTGAGAGGGGCACTGAGGAGAAGGCAAATGAAGACTGGCTGCCCACATCAGCCTCAGTTTCTGGGGAAGCTGTGGAGGGAGCAATGGAGGATTGGCTACGTTTCCTCACTGCTCCTGCTGCTGCTGCTGGACGAGCAGGACGGGATGATCCTGTAGCAGAAGGCGGCACGGTGCTACTGCCGCTCTGACCACCCTGCTGCAGCCTCCTGAACTCAGCAAACCCCCTCACATGGTGGTGCTTCAAGTGGGACCGGATGCCTCCAGTTCCCAGCTTGGAATCATCTTTCTCTCTGCTGACAGATTCACCACATGTTGTGCAAATGGCACGGCACACATTGGAGATGTGCGAAAAAAAATTCCACAGGTGAAGTAAACTGCTTGAAGGGGTGCGGGTCTCCCTGTGGTTGGGGTTGGGTGGTGGTGACTGAAGCAGCGGGCTGTGGCTGCTGGCTTCCACGCCCACTGCTGGCCCTGCCCCTGGGTTCACTACTGCGCTGCTCCTACCCTCTTATGTCTTTGCTGCTCTCTCCTCCTCCTCCAAGCTGACTTTGGAGACATGGGGAACAAAAAGTGGGTCCTTCCACTCATCCTCAAACAACTCCTCTGACCCCACCATCTCTTCCACTTGAATATCTCCTGCCACACGTGTCTCCTCCTCGTCACTGTCAGGTTGTGCATGGCCGAGCACATCCTCCTCCTCCACTTCCCCACCCTGCTCATTCTGGTCACCAGGCCCCAGGATCAAGTCCGCCTCCTCCATAGTGACCCACAACAGGCTCCAAGACGCTGGGCTGAAAGGAAGTGGGCTTTCGTCCAGGCACTGCTGTGCGGCTGGGGTCAATGTGAAAAGCAGGGGTCATCGTCGGCTGCTGCTGCAAGGAGTAGTCACGGTGGAGGACTATGTGGAACTGCTGCCCTGCTGCTGCACCATCAGCTCCACAACTGCTCTCCTAAATGTCACGGTGACCCTGGGGGGCAAAGAAGGACGCAATGCCTTGCACCTCTGCTCCTTATCTCTCAGCTCCCTCCACCACAGCTGAGCTCCCACTGGCTAGCGGCAAATCAGCCAGGGAACCAGCGATAACACTGCCCCTCCTGACTCCGCCTTTGCCCCTGGCAGACATCATACAAACAAAAACAAACTGTAACCGTAAACTGTGTGGTGTTTTAACTGTGTAAATAGGTGTGGTGTTTTTAACAGTAAAACAGCCTAGTAGCTCACTTGCACAAAATTACATTTCTACTACTAGTGAATGATTATTAAACATAGCACACTATGGCCTTGATTCACGAACCGGTGCTAACTCAGTTAGCACGTCTGAAGGCTTTGGACGTGCAAACTAGGGTGCTAAGTAGTTGGCACGGCCAAAGCTATTAGTGTTCGCGCGCAAAGTTTTGCACTGTGCGCGAAACTTAGCACAGCTGCTCCCAAAACGTTGCACCTAAAAGTGCGACGTTTCGGGCACACAGGCGTGACGTTTTGGGCGCTTCAATGCGAATCTTCGCGTGCACAAACTTAATGCATGCTAAGGGACTTTTCACTGGCGTGCTAACACTTAGCACTCTTTTGTGAATTAAGCCCTATGTCTAATAAGTAACACTAACCGTGTTAAACGATTAATCAAAATACAGTAAATAACCTTCACTAATCCCTACACTGCCTAGCACTAGTAAAGCTAACTTAGCTAAGCCAGGGAACAACTGAATCCCTGTCACTAAACGTCAAAGCACACTACACTAACATTGGCAGCACCCTGCACTAGCTATAAATCAATCAGTAAGCGAATCTGTCTCTTAAACTAGCAAGCAGAACACAGCAATCAAAAGAACAGTTAAAGGCTCAATTTCACAGTAAAATAACTTGCAGAACAATAGTTCTCTCAGTACAGTAACACAGCAAGTGTCACTGTGGCCATTTTAGTACACTGCACTGTACTAATATGGCCACAGCCTATTATAGGGGAGGGAAGGGCACAAACTCAAACATTCTGATTGGTTACTAGGGCCTCTGCTGGAGGCTCTGTGATTGACCCACCAGTGAATTTCCTTTAGTTACTCAGAAAGTACTCAAAAGTACAACTCATAATCAAAATTTCAAGTGGTTTCAAGACATTTCGAGTACATACGTGACCCCCATTCATAATCGCGGCCGATTATTAATTTCCGTTTCTGATTCAAAATTCAGTTTTTCAGCTGAAAATTTCGGCACTTTGTAATTTTGACCTCGTAAGGAGCACCTTTACCATTATCAACACTCCATTGCTCTTACTAAGCAGTATTTTTAGTCAGTGAGAGCTGGGTATTATTGAGAATGTTTTACTTTGATTGGCCAGTTATGTAGCTGGGGGCAGGATTGCTGGAACTGCTGGCAGGGACTGTAGCTGTTAGTGTCACAGGAGGAATTATTGGAGGAGTTATTGGAAACACATGCACTCTTTTCCAAAAATAATCCAGAGAGCCTTCACAAGGGCCTCATAGTGGTGGGATAAATAGAATGTCAATCACTCTCTCTGCAGTGTAAGCATATGAAACATTGTGCAGTCTTATAGAAAACAGATTTGAGAGGGAGCCTGGCAGCCAGCAGTTCTCAGAAAGGGTGGTTGAAAAACACAGAATTCTGTTATGATTTGTTGCAATTTGAAGATGAGACGCATATTTTAATGTCTAACTATGCTCCCTGTTGCTAAGCTGCAAGAGAAATGCTCAATAGTACAGTACCATATGGTCACACCCACTCTTTCAATTTTATAACCACTCCCCTAGCATCTACATTGGCACAAATCACCATCCAGAAATATGTGAGAAGCTAGTGGTTCCGACCCACTTGTGTGTGGAATATGTGGGCAGGGCCGTCCAGATAATTCTGGGGCTCACTGAACACAGAACTACACACACCAGGCCCCAGCAGCTGCAAGAAACTACTTAAAGTTTCCCTCATCCATCCCTGCTTTGTGTTACTATTTCCCCCCACCCTGGGGGGAGGGGGGTGCGTGTATGTTCACTGTCTTCATTACCTTGTGCTGGGCTAATCACACTGTGCTCGCTGTCCCCCTCCGCCCCCGCCTCCCCGGTGGTCTCTCCAGTCTCCATCCTCCTTGCCTTGCTGTCCACCACCAGCTAAGCTCCACCCCCATTTCTCCTCCTCGCTTCCCCACACTGGGGATGATGGAGGAGGAGAGACTCACAGCAACCACACAGCCAGGAGAAGAATTGTGTGTGGCTCACTGGTGTCACAACACAGGATACAGACAGGGACATTTAAGGCTGCCTGTGGTGATTTGTGTTCTCCCTATGATAGCTGCTTAAAGAAAACCTGAACTGAAAATTAAAAGTCAAAATAAGCATACACAAGTCATACTTACCTTTCATGTAGTCTACTCCTCAGAGTCTTTCTCCTGTCCCGCGTCCTGTTTGATCACTGTGATCAAGGGAATTTTCCGTCCTCCATTTTGAAAATGGCCATTACCCATAACAGCTTTCTAGTCAGCACACAGTTAAACTGTAACATTTCCCACTTGAGCCATAGGGAAACATGGACATTACCTGGTACATCAGTTTTCCTCTCCGCTATAACTGACAGCAACTGATATATTTCAGATCTGACAAAATATTGTCAGAACTGGAAAAAAAAAAAAAAATTGTACTCAGTACAGGTTCTCTTTAAAGGACCACTATCGTGAAAATTTAACAATTTTGAATACATGTAAACACATTCAGATAAGAAGTGGGAAGGCCCTGACTCCCTTTGGTCGGGGCATTTGAACCGGAAGAAGTCTTTGCCCCAAATGTGTAGTTTGGCTGCTCATGCACTGCTGCCAGTGCTGTGAGTGCGCGTGCCATGCTCAGGAGCCTGCCACAGCATGCTGAACAATCAAACTGCATATTCTGCTATGAACTCCCCCTTCCAGGCCCCTCTCTGCACACTGCCTGTGTGTTATTTAGGATTAGAGCAGCTTCTCTCCTCTCTTTTACAAGCTGGATAAATCGTCCTCTGAGCTGGCTGGGCTTTCACATACTGAGGAATTACAGACAAAGGCAAAGCTGTTTGCAGGAAGAAAAGAGCAGCCTGGAACTTCAGTGCATGAGAACAGGGGGAAAGAAACACACAAATGATCTCTTGAGATTCAAAAGGAATTCTGTATACAGCCTGCTTGTGTATGGATGTATTTTCTATGTGTGGACATACTGTACATCAACCTACTTCCTGTTTTGGTGGCCATTTTGTTTGTTTATAAACAAACTTTTTAAAACTGTTTTTAACCACTTTTAATGCGGCAGGGAGCAGCAAAATTGTGACAGAGGGTAATAGATGTCCCCTAACGCACTGGTATGTTTACTTTTGTGCGATTTTAACAATACAGATTCTCTTTAAAGACAGTTTCCTTTTCATTTAATAAATGATCATTTGACTATACAAAGTTTCAGTGATAGGAAATCAAACACCAAAATATTGTACCATATTTGTACCACATTATTGAAGAAATCAACAATTTATAAAACCATGGACAGTTATTCCAGTAAATATTTGTAGAATGCTAGGGAAAATATTTTTTATCAGTGTCCAATTGATTAAGATGTTTGTGTATAACCTTGTGTCCATTCATTACCATTGTTTTTGTTTTGTTTTCTTTTTGTCACAGTCCAGCAGTATTCAGTGTGGATGATACGGTTCTTGAAGCGCACTTTGTCCTCGCCACCCTGTCAGATACAGAGTGCATCACACATTCGCAAAACAGGTTAATATGCACTTACTCTTAAATATAGATGTTTTAATTTGCTTTCTGATTTTGGCTTTCCAAGTCACATATATCCTTGAATGATTTGGTCTGTGGGTTGATTGAATAAAATTTCAGTAAGCTACACAAAATGTAACCTTCATTTACAGATTCTTGTTGAAGACGTGGAGGGCAATGTTGGCTAACTTTTGGACAGAGTTTCATGATTGCATTAACCTCCCTGCCGGTTATCCCGAGCTCAGCTCGGGGTAACCTGCCGCGGAGGATTCCTCAGGCCCTGCTGGGCCGATTTGCATAATTTTTTTTTTGTTACACGCAGCTAGCACTTTGCTAGCTGCGTGTAACTTACGATCGCCGCCGATTCGCCGCAACCCGCCGCATCAGAGGGTGCCCCCCCCCTCGCGACCCGTGCGCTGCCTGGCCAATCAGTGCCAGGCAGCGTCGAGGGGTGGTTCGGGACTCCCTCTGACGTCATGACGTCGGTGACGTCATCGCGCCCGTCGCCATGGCGACGGGGGAAGCCCTCCTGGAAATCCCGTTCAGAACGGGATTTCCGGATGGGTAAATGCGCCGGCGGCGATCGGCGCATTCGGGGGGACGCCGCAGGGAGGGGGGAAGCATGTAGCTAGCGCTAGGCTAGCTACATGCTAAAAAACAAAAAAAAATGCCAAAAAACACCCTCCCTGCCGTGCGCAGCAATTTTTTATAACGGCAGGGAGGTTAAAAAGATCTCCATCACATTTCACAAGCTCAAAAGTTTATTTACTTCACTCAATATGTAGCTTGGGAAGTTGCTCTCAAGATCCAACTGTCCCCTATTTGGTGGAATCACCATAGTGCTTAATACTGTATATACAACATACAGTTGTTTTCAAAATGATTCAACCTTCACTGAAATTGAGTGTTTTGGCCAGTTTGACATTGATTTTGATCATTTCAGTCATCTTTTTTACAATTAAATCAGAGGAACTTGTAAGTCAGACAAATATAACATAACATTTATAATAAAATAACCACAAATGTCTTTTCTGTGCTCACATCATTATCAAAGCAGAAGGAACAGAGGCGCCAAAAGAATAAGATCACAATCTTAAAAACGTTTTGATAAAAATGGCTTTGGGGGCAGTGGTGGGCTTACCCCCTATAAGCAGACACTGAAAAATGTCTATTTCAAAAATAGATTATTTTATTGGTACACTCCAAAGGGGCTGCAACGCGTTTCGCAGGCGTAGACCCGCTTCCTCAGGCAATACAAATAGGAGTACACAACTGGAGACAAAGGCAGAGAATAGTGTATGTAAGTACCTGATACATTCAAAAGTGTCGATAATAACAGGTATATACTCATTTGAACATGTCATATGATCACACACAAATTAAGAAAATGTTTCCTGTTGTATTCGAGCAGTTTTTTTCGTGGGTGTTGGCTATATGACTGTGATGAATAGCATCAGAAAGTATTTTTAGAGAAAGTTGGGAGGGGGTTAAGGGGGGGGGGGGGAAGGGAGACCAGGTGGGGGCGGGGGGGAAGGGGGTTAGGGAAAAAAACGTGTCCTAGGGATAAAATAGGGGGGGGGGAAGACAAAGCGGGAGGGGATAGGGAAAAAGAGAGCATCAATAGTGGCTATAATCATTGAGATCATTAGCAGCAGAAAGGACTATACTGAAAATAAAATAAAAATTGACCTTTATCAAAGTGAATAAGTTACCAGCAGTGCATACAACAGTAGGGCACGTATGGTGCTATGTACAAAAGCATAGGAACACTAGCATTACAATGTGTGCAGGATCTGCAATAGAGATTCACGGTGTAGAAGTAAGGGCAAGCTGCCTGCATATTGAGTAATATATTGGAAAGTAATGAAATGCTGACTCACCAGTATCAGGTTCAGGATACACTTGGCACCTCTGTGCCGCGGTGAGTAATGGCGGCCGTTTAAATTGAACTTCACTATCCCCTGTGATCAATTGGGGAGAGGAGTCTCACCGGGTGAAGGCGGCCAATGGTGCGCATTGTGATGGATGATGCGGACAAAGCGTCACATCCGTGACGTGGGGCTAAAGCTGGCGTCGCATTATGACGTAGCCCTTACTGATTGGTGCGGCTAGCATGCAGTAGGTGGGGTGGGGTGTGTGGGTGACGTAGTTGATATCACGCAGCCCCGGGGAATGGGACAGGGAAAGGTGGTCGGGGAACGGGAAATTCCCATGCGGCCATTTTCAATGAGGGCAACATGCCCAAGGGACTGTGTATATAAGGAAAAATGATTGTATCCTAAAAAAATGGAAATAAAATAAATATAAAAATAAAATTTGGGATAATGCGAACGAATGGATTAATATTAAATTAGGTAGGGTCCTAACAAACTTTGTTCATAAGTTGCCTACAATGTATCGTATAGGGGGTGAAGGTAGGTGCTGCCCTCTGCTGGGCAGTGTTCAGCGTATAAATGTGCAGCAAAAAAATCAAGGAGCATTGTAAATAATAACACAGCATGTAAAGACAATATATAACATAAAAAGAATGTTTATCATAAAAATTGCGTTTTTATGGTACTGATAACAGTCCTCCCTATGAATATAACAATACCTATCCACACATCTCGGTATATAGACATTTATAAAAGGTATATGCCTGTGATATATCAAAAAGTCCATGTGTACCATTATATAAAACAAGTACATAAAAGTATAAACATAAAAGATAAAATTAGTATGATAAAAGAGGCGACTGGGCTAAAAATATTAATTTAGGTTAGTATAGTTTTTCGAGTTGCTCGTTCAGTCCGTCTGGTACAAGCGTTTTTAGTATTTGTATCCAGAACATCTCACGGGCTTTAAGGCGCTCAAAAGCATCCACTTGATTTAGGCGTATAGTTTCAATCAGGGTGATGTGAAACAGGCTAGGATCCCCATTGTGGTGTGTGTGAAAGTGCCGTGATACACTGTGCAGGGGGAATTTTTTCAGGATATTTCTCTTATGTTGGCCGATCCTACTCCGGGCGGGTTGGGTCGTGCGTGGAGGAGGTGGCAGGGACAGGAAATAACATAAATAACATTTTCACCGTGATGTTGCGCTCAGTCCTCCCTTTCCTTGATAGGCTGCTGACTATGCACAGAGACAAGTCCCAGTCACGTTAATTATCACACTATAGCCGTGCCAGTATTCTGTATCACCGTTCGTGATCCAAGCAAATTCCTAAAAATAAAAACACAGCAGACCAGGCCTTCTCATAGTGAGTATCGTCTCATCAATGACACCCTTGTGCAATCGCACACACTGCGTGAGGGATGAAAGTGCTATCACCAGGGTAGATGGGGATCACATGCCCCCCCCCCTTTCTCTCCCTGCTCACCAGAGGATTTCTTGTCAATACTGCATATCACAAAACATCCATGCCGTTTAGAACCTTAAAAACATCAAACGTATTCTCATAGCATAAAACCGCTTTAATAGGCTCCCAATGGCCCCCAAATTAAAACTGCGTACATAAAACTTTCTTGCGTATTAGCATATCACAATACCACATCGCCGCCAGCTCCGGTCACCTCTCACATGCCCAGGCCGCGTCTCCCTCGGTCGGTGGTAGTACAGCGTGCGTCCTCCAAGCTCCGCTCTACGCGTTTCGTCACGTGCCAAGTTGTGACTCATCAGGGGCTGGAGTGCGCACGTTCCCTGTAGCAATATGTATGCTTAACCCCGCCCCCTCCCCTCCCACCCCGGCCAACCTCTAGGGCGTCAGAGATCTGGGCGGGACATCATGGGAGGTCGGGTCGGTGCTGTTTACATAGTTACCTAAAATAAACATAAAAATTGCTCACACGATACATTGTTTACTTAAAACTGACATATACAATCCCCTAAATGTCCACAACTTCTTCAAATATATATGTGTAGCCTGCTACCTACGTACAAATATAAACATCCAGAACTACATTACCCAGAACTACATTACCCTAACCTCTTTCCGTGCACGTGATATGTGCGGAAGTTGTATTATCCAAACATTCTAATTATTATGTGTCCCGTGCTTCTGCATACACAACTCCATTGCCCAGCAAACAATGCGTGGTGCATATAAGCCACATCCGTCTCCTCCCACCACGTGTAGACTCAGATCGTTCTTCATACAGACTACACTACCCAGAATCCTCAGCTTCACAAGTGATTCCCACCCCCTCTGCTCGTATCTTCCTCACCTATGTGAACTGTTCAATAACACTCACAGATAAACTCATATTCATCAACCTTTTGTGAACCTTAACATCACCATCAGTATTAGCATCAATATATATCCCTTTTTGTAATGTTTTCGTACTGATCAGATCACGCTGCTATTATTTACTTATATACTGCCATCTAGTGTCAGACTATCTAATGACATTCCATATTCTTTTAGTCATTAGAAATAAAGCAATTCAGGTCAATCTCAATATTCAAACCGTCTGGTTTCATAGTGTGCAGATTATAGATCCAGCGTGTTTCCATTTTAGAGATTTCACGCACTCTGTTACAGCCCCTCCATTGTGGATGCAGTTTTTCTATTGCACAAAAGTACATTTGTGAAGGATCACACTCATGATATTTCTTAAAGTGAGCTGACACACTGTGATTTTCATGTCCCTTTTTCACCTTGTTTATGTGTTAATCAATACGCTCTTTTAGCATTCTTGTAGTTCTTCCTACGTATTGTACTCCACACTTACACCATATAAGGTAAACTACATATTTCGTTGTACATGTGATAAAGGATTGTATCTTATATTCACATTTGGTCACACTGGATTCAAACTCATATTTATTTTTTCTGTTAGCTACATTCTGTCTGCAACCCAAACAGCTTCTGCATGGGTAAAACCCTGGCTTTTGCCACTCATTGTCTCTATTCAACTTAGGTGGGTCCACACAACTGGGTACCAAACTGTCCCTTAAATTCGGTGCTCTTCTGTATATAAATGATGGTTTACTTGGCAGTGCTTTAGCTAACCCATGATCACACATCAAAACCGGCCAATGCTTTTTAATTATTTTTTCCACCTGTCTGTGTTGAAGGTTGTACTCACTAATGTAGGCCATCTCATTCTCTCTCTGCCTCCTTGCCCTACCCCCGCCCACCAGCATGTTTCTATCCATTTCTCGTACATTTATCCTAGTGTTTTCCAATGAATCTGCATCATACCCTTTTTGCATGAATCTTTCCTTTAGTATATTTGCCTGCCTATCGTATGTCTCTACATCAGTGCAGTTTCTTCGAATGCGTACCATTTGACCCTTTGGGATTCCTTGCAGCCATTTGGGGTGGTGGCAGCTATTAATAGGTATAAATCCATTTCTGTCAGTTTGCTTAAAGTAGCATTCCGTTTTCAATGTCTGTCCCTCCACGAATATATTCAGGTCCAGAAAATGGATTCTGGACTTGCTACACTCCAGACTGAGCTTTATGTTAGTTTCAATGCTATTAGCCTCTTGAATGAATTCATGGAAAGATGTCTCCTGACCCCGCCATGCTATAAACAAGTCGTCTATAAACCGCCACCATGATAGAATGTTCATACCCCCTTTACATATGGCTATCTCCTCCCATCTTGCCATAAACAAATTAGCTAACGATGGGGCATAAGACGCCCCCATCGCGCATCCATACCGCTGTACGTAGTAGCCCCCTTTATACCAGAAATAATTCCTGGTTAGTGCAAATTCCAATAGCTTTAACAGAAAAGGTGATTTGTTCCTCTCTTAGTTCCCCTTCCTGTTCCATGTAGAATTTTGCGGCGGCAATTCCTCCTTCATGAGATACATTGGTATATAGGGAACTGACATCAGCTGTTCCCAACACCATGTTTTCCTCCACCTGAATTCTTTCCAGCACTTGTATTGTATGCCCTGTGTCTTTAAGCACATGTGGTAATTTACATGCTAAAGGTTGCAGAAATTGATCCAAATACATTCCAGCCCTATGTGCTACCGAACCAATGCCACTAATAATGGGGCGACCTGGGGGTTCCGTTAGGTTCTTATGAATTTTTGGCGTTTGGTAGATAATAGGCACCCGTGGTGCAGAGGGAATGAGATACCTAAATTCTCGATCAGATAGCACTCCCTTATCTAGTCCTTCCTTCAACAACACAATTAATTGCCGTTTATATTCCTGTGTAGGATTACCTGCCAATTTCTCATATGTATTCACATCAGAAACTATTTTGTCCAGTTCACCAAAATATTGTTCTTTATTTAGAACTACCCCCCCCCCCCCCCCCGCTTTGTCAGCCGGACGTATGACCAGCCCCTTCTGTTCTAACATGCGTTTAGCCTCTTTTTTAAAACCAGTGACCTTTCTTGTAGGGATCCTCTCTATATCCTTAATAACTAGTTTTTTTAAAAACTTCAATGCTATTCTGGCTACCATTAAGGTGGGGGTTGAATGTAGAATTATTTTTTAGAGAAGTTTGTTTAAACTGTGGCACAGCATTAACCCTTTGATTGGGTACTTCTTTATCCAAAAAGTAGCGCCGTAGGATCACTTTCCTCACGAATTTGTTCACATCAATGAATGCGGAGAATTTGTTGATATTTTTTGGTGGGGCAAATTTAAGACCTTTATCCAAAATTTTCATTTCCCTCCCAGTGAGCTCAACCTTGCTAAGGTTAAATATGCCCTCCCCTACTGGTTTCTTACTCTTTTGTTTTCTCCATCCTCCTCTGCATCCTCTTCTGCTCTCCTTTTTATTTGTACTCCTGACATATGTGGCTGCTGAGGTGACTCTACTCCCCCCTCCCCATATCCCGGGTTTATTCCTCTCCCTAAAAAAGATTGTTGTTCCCAATTGTTGTTGTCTGTATCCAGATGTTGATATCTATTATACACAGGTACTCCGTACCAGGGCCCTGGTGTACGGGGTCTCCCTCCCCTACCCCGTGGCGGAGTATATCCGCCATAGGCTCCCCCGGTTGCTCAAATTCCGTATGTCGTGGTCCCCGAGGTTGATAATTGGGCACATAATTTCGGGGCCTTGGTCCATTTGGATTGCCCCTTGGGGGATAATATTGCCCACGATATACATTTGGGATACTTCCTTGTTGGTACGGTTGTTTGGGTCGGGGGTTATTCACCTGATTTGGTGGCTTTGGATTCGAAGGCTTGGGGTTCATCCTCTGTGCCCCTACACCCCCCTCCTGGGCTCTGTTCACCCCATTAGTGTCAGCTTTCTTTTTACTTTGCCATTTATACACATTCTTGTTTTTGTATGCTTCTAAATCTCGTAAATACCGCTTATGCTTATCAGCTATGATCTCCTTCTCAATTTTGAACAAGGAATCCTGTATGAACTTGGACCTTCTACCATACTCTTCCATTTCCTTATATGGTTCAAGTCTAATTTGTATCTCTTCCACTTCCATTCCTATCCTTTCTAATCTACTATTTTTTTCTTTTAATAAACAATTTAACCAAACCCCTCCCGCATTGCTCCACATAGTCATAAATATCCTTATCATTATTATCATTCTCCTCCCCGTCGTTAGGGGTGACCTCCCATCTATATCTATGTGGGACCATGCCTTTTTGTTCATACTTTTCCAAGGTAGCTTTATCCCACCATGTTTGTAATTATTTAGTCATAACTGTATGTAACATTTTGAAGTCCTGCTCCATAGTTGTTACAGGCATGGGTACCGTTTCATCAAATAGTTTATCCAAATCAATGTCTCTTTTTCTTCTATATTCAAAGAGATCCATATTATAATCTGTTCGTAAACAATCAATTCGACTACACAAGGAAGTCAACAAAGAAAATTTTCACCGTGATGTTGTGCTCAGTCCTCACTTTCCTTGATAGGCTGCTGACTATGCACAGAGACAAGTCCCAGTCACGTTAATTATCACACTATAGCCGCGCCAGTATTCTGTATCACCGTTCGTGATCCAAGCAAATTCCTAAAAATAAAAACACAGCAGACCAGGCCTTCTCATAGTGAGTATCGTTTCATTAGTGACACCCTTGTGCAATCGCACACACTGCGTGAGGGATAAAAGTGCTATCACCAGGGTAGATGGGGATCACACGCCCCCCCCCCCCCCCCCCCCCTTTCTCTCCCTGCTCACCAGAGGATTTCTTGTCAATACTGCATATCACAAAACATCCATGCCGTTTAGAACCTTAAAAACATCAAACGTATTCTCATAGCATAAAACCGCTTTAATAGGCTCCCAATGGCCCCCAAATTAAAACTGCGTACATAAAACTTTCTTGCGTATTAGCATATCACAATACCACATCGCCGCCAGCTCCAGTCACCTCTCACATGCCCAGGCCGCGTCTCCCTCGGTCGGTGGTAGTACAGCGTGCGTCCTCCAAGCTCCGCCCTACGCGTTTCGTCACGTGCCAAGTTGTGACTCATCAGGGGCTGGAGTGCGCACGTTCCCTGTAGCCTACGGCGCTACTTTTGGATAAAGAAAGACCCAATCAAAGGGTTAATGCTGTGCCACAGTTTAAACAAACTTCTCTAAAAAATAATTCTACATTCAACCCCCACCTTAATGGTAGCCAGAATAGCATTGAAGTTTTTAAAAAAACGAGTTATTAAGGATATAGAGAGTATCCCTACAAGAAAGGTCACTGGTTTTTAAAAAGAGGCTAAAAGCATGTTAGAACAGAAGGGGCTGGTCATACGTCCGGCTGACAAAGGGGGGGGGGGGTAGTTCTAAATAAAGAACAATATTTTGGTGAACTAGACAAAATAGTTTCTGATGTTAATACATATGAGAAATTGGCAGGTAATCCTACACAGGAATATAAACGGCAATTAATTGTGTTGTTGAAGGAAGGACTAGATAAGGGAGTGCTATCTGATCGAGAATTTAGGTATCTCATTCCCTCTGCACCACAGGTGCCTATTATCTACCAAACGCCAAAAATTCATAAGAACCTAACGGAACCCCCAGGTCGCCCCATTATTAGTGGCATTGGTTCGGTAACACATAGGGTTGGAATGTATTTGGATCAATTTCTGCAACCTTTAGCATGTAAATTACCACATGTGCTTAAAGACACAGGGCATACAATACAAGTGCTGGAAAAAATTCAGGTGGAGGAAAACATGGTGTTGGGAACAGCTGATGTCAGTTCCCTATATACCAATGTGTCTCATGAAGGAGGAATTGCCGCCGCAAAATTCTACATGGAACAGGAAGGGGAACTAAGAGAGGAACAAATCACCTTTCTGTTAAAGCTATTGGAATTTGCACTAACCAGGAATTATTTCTGGTATAAAGGGGGCTACTACGTACAGCGGTATGGATGCGCGATGGGGGCGTCTTATGCCCCATCGTTAGCTAATTTTTGTTTATGGCAAAATGGGAGGAGATAGCCATATGTAAAGGGGATATGAACATTCTATCATGGTGGCGGTTTATAGACGACTTGTTTATAGCATGGCAGGGTCAGGAGACATCTTTCCATGAATTCATTCAAGAGGCTAATAGCATTGAAACTAACATAAAGCTCAGTCTGGAGTGTAGCAAGTCCAGAATCCATTTTCTGGACCTGAATATATTCGTGGAGGGACAGACATTGAGAAAGGAAAGCTACTTTAAGCAAACTGACAGACATGGATTTATACCTATTAATAGCTGCCACCACCCCAAATGGCTGCAAGGAATCCCAAAGGGTCAAATGGTACGCATTCATAGAAACTGCACTGATGTAGAGACATATGATAGGCAGGCAAATATACTAAAGGAAAGATTCATGCAAAAAGGGTATGATGCAGATTCATTGGAAAACACTAAGATAAATGTACGAGAAATGGATAGAAACATGCTGGTGGGCGGGGGTAGGGCAAGGAGGCAGAGAGAGAATGAGATGGCCTACATTAGTGAGTACAACCTTCAACACAGACAGGTGGAAAAAATAATTAAAAAGCATTGGCCGGTTTTGATGTGTGATCATGGGCTAGCTAAAGCACTGCCAAGTAAACCATCATTTATATACAGAAGAGCACCGAATTTAAGGGACAGTTTGGTACCCAGTTGTGTGGACCCACCTAAGTTGAATAGAGACAATGAGTGGCAAAAGCCAGGGTTTTACCCATGCAGAAGCTGTTTGGGTTGCAGACAGAATGTAGCTAACAGAAAAAATAAATATGAGTTTGAATCCAGTGTGACCAAATGTGAATATAAGATAAAATCCTTTATCACATGTACAACGAAATATGTAGTTTACCTTATATGGTGTAAGTGTGGAGTACAATACATAGGAAGAACTACAAGAATGCTAAAAGAGCGTATTGATTAACACATATACAAGGTGAAAAAGGGACATGAAAATCACAGTGTGTCAGCTCACTTTAAGAAATATCATGAGTGTGATCCTTTACAAATGTACTTTTGTGCAATAGAAAAACTGCATCCACAATGGAGGGGCTGTAACAGAGTGCGTGAAATCTCTAAAATGGAAACACGCTGGATCTATAATCTGCACACTATGAAACCAGAAGGTTTGAATATTGAGATTGACCTGAATTGCTTTATTTCTAATGACTAAAAGAATATGGAATGTCATTAGATAGTCTGACACTAGATGGCAGTATATAAGTAAATAATAGCAGCGTGATCTGATCAGTACGAAAACATTACAAAAAGGGATATATATTGATGCTAATACTGATGGTGATGTTAAAGAGAACCCGAGGTGGGAATCTTAGAGTTAAATCTATACACAGAGGCTGGGTCTGGCTATAGTGCCCAGCCTCTGTTGCTAGTTGAATATTCCCTAAATCCCCCCTGTGCTCTGCACGAGCCCATAAATTACAGCCGCGCTGTCTTGCTCTGTTTACTTTTCTAGTGTCACTCACGCTGCTCCCCCGCCTCCTGCAGAGCGCAGTTCCCTGCCCGAGTCCCTTCTCTCTAATCAGCGGCGAGGGAAGGGACGTGGGCGGGGATCGGCGCTCTGCAGGAGGCGGGGGAGCGGCATGAGTGGCACTAGAATGGTAAACAGAGCCTGCTGTGACACGCTCAGTGTCGCCAGCGCGGCTGTAATTTATGGGCTTGTGCAGAGAGCAGGGGGGATTTAGGGAATATTCAACTAGCAACAGAGGCTGGGCACTATAGCCAGACCCAGCCTCTGTGTATAGATTTAACTCTAAGATTCCCACCTCGGGTTCTCTTTAAGGTTCACAAAAGGTTGATGAATATGAGTTTATCTGTGGGTGTTATTGAACAGTTCACATAGGTGAGGAAGATACGAGCAGAGGGGGTGGGAATCACTTGTGAAGCTGAGGATTCTGGGTAGTGTAGTCTGTATGAAGAACGATCTGAGTCTACACGTGGTGGGAGGAGACGGATGTGGCTTATATGCACCACGCATTGTTTGCTGGGCAATGGAGTTGTGTATGCAGAAGCACGGGACACATAATAATTAGAATGTTTGGATAATACAACTTCCGCACATATCACGTGCACGGAAAGAGGAGAAGTTTGGGTAATGTAGTTCTGGATGTTTATATTTGTACGTAGGTAACAGGCTACACATATATATTTGAAGAAGTTATGGACATTTAGGGGATTGTATATGTCAGTTTTAAGTAAACAATGTATCGTGTGAGCAATTTTTATGTTTATTTTAGGTAACTATGTAAACAGCACCGACCCGACCTCCCATGATGTCCCGCCCAGATCTCTGACACCCTAGAGGTTGGCCCGGGGTGGGAGGGGGCGGGGTTAAGCATACATATTGCTACAGGGAACGTGCGCACTCCAGCCCCTGATGAGTCACAACTTGGCACGTGACGAAACGCGTAGGGCGGAGCTTGGAGGACGCACGCTGTACTACCACCGACCGAGGGAGACGCGGCCTGGGCATGTGAGAGGTGACCGGAGCTGGCGGCGATGTGGTATTGTGATATGCTAATACGCAAGAAAGTTTTATGTACGCAGTTTTAATTTGGGGGCCATTGGGAGCCTATTAAAGCGGTTTTATGCTATGAGAATACGTTTGATGTTTTTAAGGTTCTAAACGGCATGGATGTTTTGTGATATGCAGTATTGACAAGAAATCCTCTGGTGAGCAGGGAGAGAAAGGGGGGGGGGGGGGGGGCGTGTGATCCCCATCTACCCTGGTGATAGCACTTTTATCCCTCACGCAGTGTGTGCGATTGCACAAGGGTGTCACTGATGAGACGATACTCACTATGAGAAGGCCTGGTCTGCTGTGCTTTTATTTTTAGGAATTTGCTTGGATCACGAACGGTGATACAGAATACTGGCGCGGCTATAGTGTGATAATTAACATAAATAACATACGGAGAGGCGCACGTGATGGGTTCTTTAATCTGGTACTGTAATTTGGTAGCGTGGGACATAAATGTTGAACCTGTATGAATAAATGTGCAGGCTAGGCATCTGACATTATTACAGGGGAAGCATCCTGGTCTGGAAGGAGCATGTAGGAGGGTACCGTCAGGTAGTGGGCGTAACTGGCTAGGGGCCAGGATATTTCGTAAGTTGGGGGCTCTCCTAAAAGTGATAGCGGAGTGGGTGGTAATGATTGGCGAAGATACGGGTCCTGTAGGAGTATGTCCCATCGGTTTTTTAGAATTGAGTGAATTTGTGGGTGTTGAGCATTAAATCTGGTGATGAATCTAGGGTGACTATCAGATACATCTGCCGTGGTGTTTGATGTTGTGTTGCGAGGTTTTGTGTCTTTAGCTCTAAACTTGGCATCTTTTTTAGGATAATTGCGGGAAAGAAATGTTTGAGTTAGAGCGTCGGATTGGGTATTGTAGTCATATAGGTCCGTGCAGTTTCTATGAATTCTCCGGAATTGGCTGTAGGGTGTATTGATAGTCCAGGGTCTGTGGTGGAAGCTGACGAAATGGATATAATTGTTAGCATCAACGGGTTTAAAAAATGTTTTCGTTTTTATACGGTTGGAATCAGTGAATAAAGTAAGGTCTAGAAACTCAATGGTACTCTAGTGGACTTGGAGGTATGCTTGGAATCCTTGTCCTGTTGAAGGGTTCAACATCTCCCAAGCCTCAGGTTTGTGATGGACTGCATCACATATTCATCCAATATCTCCTGGTACTGAAGAGAATTCATGGTACCTTGCACATGCTGAAGTGTACCTGCAGAAGCAAAACAGCCCTAAAGCATGATTGACCCCCCCCCCCCCCCCCGCCATGCTTCACAGTAGGCAAGGTTCTTTTCTTCATAGGTCTTGTTCTTCCTCCTCCAAACATAGCGTTGATCCATGGGCCCAAACAGTTCTAATTTTGTTTCATCAGTCCACAGAACACTATCCCAAAACTTGTGGTTTGTCCACATGACTTTTGGCATACTGCAGTCGACTCTTTTTATTCTTTGGAGACAGCAAGGGGGTGCACCTGAGAGTTCTGGCATGGAGGCCTTCATTACCCAGTGTGCGCCTTATTGTCTGAGCTGAAACTTCAGTACCCGCATCTGACAAATCTTTTTTTCAGTTCCTCAGCAGTCACACGGGGACTTTTCTCCACTTTGCGCTTCAGGTATAGGGATGGTCGCTGGATTCTGTGGAAATAAAAATTCTGTGATTCCGGCCGGAATTTGATGATTCCGTTCCGTTATGACGGAACGGAATTGCTATATCACTATGGTGGAATTTCCGTGGAAAATTACGAAATTCCGCAGAATTTTATGGAATTCAATTTTTTTCCCCACCGAACTGATTTCTGCCTAATAAGAAGAATTTCTACTCCACAGACTCCTTTCCTCCCCTCCTCCCTTCCTCCCTCTCTCTTTCCCTCCTCCTACATGCTGAAGCCAGCCTAGCATGTACCATTGGGATATATCCAAGAGAAAAATGAGCTTGCTTAGGGAATTGTAGGATTTCAAAAGCCAGCTTACATAGATTGGCCAGGGATCGAACCCAGGTCTAGTGCTTAGTAAGCTGCTATCCTAACCATTATATCACCAACCCAACACACTACAATGCTTCATGCTGAAGCCAGCCTAGCATGTACCATTGTGATATATTCAAGAGAAAAATGAGCTTGCTTAGGGAATTGTAGGATTTCAAAAGCCAGCTTACATACATTGGCCGGGAATCGAACCCAGGCCTACTGCTCTGTAGGCTGCTATCCTAACCATTATACCACCAACACAACACACTACAATACTACATGCCAGCCTAGCATGTACCATTGTACCATTGTAAGCAAGTGCAAAGTTCCAGGTCAGCACACCAATTCAAGATTAAGAAGTTTTCAGTTTATTGCTTCATGAGCACAAAAAATGACAATTGTTTCGGGGCCACGGCGGGTCCCCTTCTTCAGATAGTGCAAACAAACAACTCACCCTTCCGTGCACATTACATTTATATCCTCTATGCAGTGAATCACCACCCCTGTCAGTCATTGAATATCCCCACCCATTCCATCCTCCATGGTATGTAAACACATACATCAATACAAAACTGTACACAATCGGCATGACCTATAATACATCTCACGTGCTGGGTACAATCCTATGTGTCATAACCACATCTGCAATAATTGGCTTGTCAATGCTATTACCGGTAAAGGTGCAAATAGTGCCAGCTCCAACTTACCCATGAATGTCAATCACCCTCATGAGGGCGGGTACCGTCCCTTTCAAATCCAATAGGGTGAAAAAAATTGCGCCACGGCAGCTCCCAGCCATTACCGTGCGCTCTGTTCCACGCCCCCTGCACCACTGACGCCACATCCGCCCCGGGCAGCGCTTCACTTCTGCAATACGCCAACATCTTCCTGTCGCTACCATGGCGACCATTGAAACCACGCGTAGTTAGGGTCGCATAAGGCATTGTCATAAGAACGCTTTCCTCCCACTCAATGGGATGTCTCCCTACGCCGTGTTCGTCGCATGCAACGTCGCTATGGAAACCATCTTGTCCATCCCACTGAGCACGAGATACGTCACCCAGTGGGTATGGGCAGAGAGGAAACAGGCCAATCCAGGCTCTATCATGCATCCCATGCCATAGCAACCACAACCGATGCCCCACGCACACGTACCAGCGGACATAGAGCTGCATGCGACTTATGCCAGAGCTGTACCATCACACCACACCAGTAAAACATTGTACCTCAGTAATCCCTGGACCATGCCAGAGCACCCTATGCATATAATTGTTGTTGGATGGGTAGAGATAGATAACCAAAGAAAAGAAGAAGGGGGGGGGGGGGAAGGGGGAGAGGGAAATAAAAGGGAAAGCAAGAGGGGGAGGGAAAAAAGGGGGAGGGGGGGAGGGAGAAAAAGGGGGGAGGGAAAAGGAAAGACAAACAACCGACTGTGGGCGGTGAAAAATACAATCCCAGACACAGTGTAGCAAAATTGTACCTATGTGAGAGACCACCTCACATCACTAAGCCAAGCCCAATGTCTCACATATACTGTTCATATACATCTAGTAATCATCGGACCCACATAACACGAAAATACATCATAGCAGCCTGGACAGTAAATACATATTATCCATCATCTCTCATTCAAAAAACAATTTAATGAATTGTATTGATTCAACCCTCTTGGGGACACACAATCAAGTGTGTGTATCCAGTATGCTTCTTTCTAAAAATCTCACTATTCTACAGTCAGATACTACCCTGAACCCAATTTTACACGAACCACCTCTATTCTCATATAGATCAAGCAGGAGTTTGCGGGACATTCTGGTACAAGCAGACCCGTTTGCTAAATATGAAAAATCATCGTTTACATTTTCGGACACGAATGCCTTTAAGGTGCGGTTTCAGCACCATAGGAGCGACATTCGATTAGCAATCGAGGCACTAAGTAAAGGTAAAACTCTGGATGTTTCTAAACCTGTGGCGGTCCATTTCGCTAACATGGGGCACAGCACCAGTGATCTAAAAGGGGTAGTGATTGACTGTGTCAAGAAGCCGCGGAGGGGCGGAGATTGGGACAGACTATTACTTCAGAAACAAGCATACTGGATACACACACTTGATTGTGTGTCCGGAAGAGGGTTGAATCAATACAATTCATTAAATTGTATTTTGAATGAGAGATGATGGATAATATGTATTTACTGCCCAGGCTGCTATGATGTATTTTCGTGTTATGTGGGTCCGATGATTACTAGATGTATATGAACAGTATATGTGAGACATTGGGCTTGGCTTAGTGATGTGAGGTGGCTGATGGTGTAATGGTTAAGGGCTCTGCCTCTGACACAGGAGACCACGGTTCGAATCTCGGCTCTGCCTGTTCAGTAAGCCAGCACTAATTCAGTAGGAGACCTTTGGCAAGTCTCCCTTACACTGCTACTGCCAATAGAGCGCGCCCTAGTGGCTGCTGCTCTGCTCTGGCGCTTTGAGTCCGCAAGGAGAAAAGCGCAATATAAATGTTATTTGTCTTGTCTTGTCTCAGGTGATCTCTCACATAGGTACAATTTTGCTACACTGTCTGTCTGGGATTGTATTTTTCACCGCCCACAGTCGGTTGTTTGTCTTTCCTTTTCCTCCCCCCCCCCTCCCCCCCCCCCCCCTTTATTTCCCTCCCCCTCTTGCTTTCCCTTTTATTTCCTTCTCCCCCTCCCCCCCCCCCCCTCTCCCCCCTCTTTTCCTCCCCTTCTTCTTTTCTTTAGTTATCTATCTCCTCCCATCCAACAACAATTATATGCATACAGTGATGTGAAAAACTATTTGCCCCCTTCCTGATTTCTTATTCTTTTGCATGTTTGTCACACTTAAATGTTTCTGCTCATCAAAAAACGTTAACTATTAGTCAAAGATAACATAATTGCACACAAAATGCAGTTATAAATGATGGTTTTTATTATTTAGTGAGAAAAAAACCCTCCAAATCTACATGGCCCTGTGTGAAAAAGTGATTGCCCCCCTTGTTAAAAAATAACTTAACTGTGGTTTATCACACCTGAGTTCAATTTCTGTAGTTACCCTCAGGCCTGATTACTGCCACACCTGTTTCAATCAAGAAATCACTTAAATAGGAGCTATCTGACACAGAGAAGTAGACCAAAAGCACCTGAAAAGCTAGACATGCCAAGATCCAAAGAAATTCAGGAACAAATGAGAACAAAAGTAATTGAGATCTATCAGTCAGTCTGGTAAAGGTTATAAAGCCATTTCTAAAGCTTTGGGACTCCAGCGAACCACAGTGAGAGCCATTATCCACAAATGCCAAAAACATGGAACAGTGATGAACCTTCCCAGGAGTGGCCGGCCGACCAAAATTACCCCAAGAGCGCAGAGAAAACTCATCCGAGAGGCCACAAAAGACCCCAGGACAACATCTAAAGAACTGCAGCCCTCACTTGCCTCAATTAAGGTCAGTGTTCACGACTCCACCATAAGAAAGAGACTGGGCAAAAACGGCCTGCATGGCAGATATCCAAGGCGCAAACCACTTTTAAGCAAAGAGAACATTAAGGCTTGTCTCAATTTTGCTAAAAAGCATCTCAATGATTGGCAAGACTTTTGGGAAAATACCTTGTGGACTGATGAGACAAAAGTTGAACTTTTTGGAAAGTGCGTGTCCCGTTACATCTGGCGTAGAAGTAACACAGCATTTCAGCAAAAGAACATCATACCAACAGTAAAATATGGTGGTGGTAGTGTGATGGTCTGGGGTTGTTTTGCTGCTTCAGGACCTGGAAGGCTTGCTGTGATAGATGGAACCATGAATTCTACTGTTTACCAAAAAATCCTGAAGGAGAATGTCCGGCCATCTGTTCGTCAACTCAAGCTGAAGCGATCTTAGGTGCTGCAGCAGGACAATGACCCAAAACACACCAGCAAATCCACCTCTGAATGGCTGAAGAACAACAAAATGAAGACTTTGGAGTGGCCTAGTCAAAGTCCTGGCCTGAATCCTATTGAGATGTTGTGGCATGACCTTAAAAAGGCGGTTCATACTAGAAAACCCTCAAATAAAGCTGAATTACAACAATTCTGCATAGATGAGTGGGCCAAAATTCCTCCAGAGCGCTGTAAAAGACTTGTTGCAAGTTATCGCAAACGCTTGATTGCAGTTATTGCTGCTAAGGGTGGCCCAACCAGTTATTAGGTTCAGGGGGCAATTTCTTTTTCACACAGGGCCATGTAGGTTTTGAGTTTTTTTTCCTCACTACATTATAAAAACCATCATTTAAAACTGCATTTTGTGTTCATTTATGTTATCTTTGACTAATAGTTAATGGTTTTTGATGAGCAGAAACATTTAAGTGTGACAAACATGCAAAAGAATAAGAAATCAGGAAGGGGGCAAATCGTTTCTCACATCACTGTAGGGTGCTCTGGCATGGTCCAGGGATTACTGAGGTACAATGTTTTACTGGTGAGGTGTGATGGTACAGCTCTGGCATAAGTTGCATGCAGCTCTATGTCCGCTGGTACGTGTGCGTGGGGCATCGGTTGTGGTTTCTATGGCAGCCACTCGGTGCGCCCATTGCACCGACCTGGGATGCATGTGAGAGCCTGGATTGGCCTGTTTCCTCTCTGCCCATACCCACTGGGTGACGTATCTCGTGCTCAGTGGGATGGGCGAGATGGTTTCCATAGCGACGTTGTATGCGACGAACACGGCGTAGGGAGACGTCCCATTGAGTGGGAGGAAAGCATTCCTATGACGACGCCTTATGTGACCCTAACTACGCGTGGCTTCAATGGTCGCCATGGTAGCGACAGGAAGATGTTGGCGTAATGTGGAAGTGAAGCGCTGCCCGGGGCGGATGTAATGTCAGTGGTGCAGGGGGCGTGGAACAGAGCGCACGGTAACGGCTGGGAGCTGCCGTGGCGCAATTTTTTTCCCGCCCTCATGAGGGTGATTGACGTTCGTGGGTAAGTTGGAGCTGGCACTATTTGCACCTTTACCGGTAATAGCATTGACAAGCCAATTATTGCAGATGTGGTTATGACACATAGGATTGTATCCAGCACGTGAGATGCATTATAGGTCATGCCGATTGTGTACAGTTTTGTATGTTTACATACCATGGAGGATGGAATGGGTAGGGATATTCTATGACTGACAGGGGTGGTGATTCACTGCATAGAGGATATAAATGTAATGTGCACGGAAGGATGAGTTGTTTGTTTACACTGTCTGAAGAAGGGGACCCACCGTGGCCCCGAAACAATTGTCATTTTTTGTGCTCATAAAGCAATAAACTGAAAACTTCTTAATCTTGAATTGGTGTGCTGACCTGGAACTTTGCACTTGCTGATTAATACTGGATGCTGTGGCTCAGCATCCACAGGTTGCAGCACCCACACCTATGGGTAAGGTGTGCCATCTCCACAACTGAATTGCTTGATTGTACCATTGGAAGGGAGGAGGAAGGGAGGAGAAAAAGGACTAAGGAAACAGTCAATAGGGTCTATGGGCTACCATATAGCATAAACAAGGTTCTATTTGCGATTATTTTAATTTTTCTGCTGGTATTCTGCGGAATTTCGCAAAAATCCGGCGGAATTTTCATAGCGACAGAATTTAGCGCTGGCGGAATCCGCGAATTCCGGTGGAACGGAATTTGCTCTTTCCGATCATCCCTGTTCAGGTAGCACATAGCAGTCGAAGTCAGCCTGCCATGACCAGGTAGCGTTTCAACAGTGCCCTTTGCCTTGAATTTGCGAATAATGCTTCCTATGGTGTCTCTTGGTATGTTTAACATCTTTGCAATCTTCTTATAGCCATTGCCCCTCCTGTGAAGAGAAATCACCTCTTCTCTTGTCTTCCTGGACCATTCTCTTGACTTCACCATTTTGTAAACACACCATTATTTAAGAAGGGCAACAAATCAGATCCAGGAAATTATAGACCTGTAAGCTTAACATCACTTGTATGCAAACTATTTGAGGGGTTACTAAGAGATACTATACATGACTTCATAGTAGAAAATAATCTTATTTCTCAGCATCAACATAAGTTTACTAAAGACAGGTCCTGTTTGACTCACATGCTCAGCTTTTATGAGGTTGTGAATGCTAATATGGATATTGGGAATGCTGTAGATGTGATATACTTGGACTTTGCGAAGGCCTTCGACACTGTTCCCCACAAAAGTCTGGTGCAAAAGTTGAGGATGCAAGGACTAGGGAAGAGTCTGTGTGCATGGATAAGGAACTGGCTAATGGACAGAAAACAAAGAGTTGTGGTCAATGGATCGTACTCAAAATGGGAGACTGTTAGCAGTGGGGTCCCACAGGGGTCTGTACTGGGTCCAGTGCTCTTCAATTTATTTATTAATGACCTAGTAGATGCAGTAGTGAGCAATGTTGCTATTTTTGCAGATGATACAAAATTGTGCAGAATCATCAACTCTCAGGAAGATAGTGTCATATTGCAACAGGATCTGGATAGGATGGCTATATGGGCACATAAATGGCAGATGAAATTCAATGTTGAAAAATGTAAAGTCATGCATTTTGGTCATACCAATGGTCTAGCACCATACAAAATAAATGGGATACAGTTGGGGACATCAAACTTGGAGAAGGACTTAGGAGTACTCCTCAACAACAAGTTAAATAATAGTACTCAATGCCAAGCCGCTGCAGCTAAAGCTAACAAAATTTTGGGATGCATTAAAAGGGAAATAAAAACTCGAGATGCTAGCATAATATTGCCCCTGTTTAACTCTCTAGTAAGGCCACATCTGGAATATGGAATTCAGTTCTGGGCACCACATTACAAAAAAGATATTGCAGTTTTAGAGCAGGTGCAGAGACGAGCAACAAAATTGATACGTGGGATGGAAGGTCTCGCTTACCAAGAAAGGTTAGATAAACTGGGTTTATTTAGTCTAGAGAAAAGACGCCTTAGAGGAGATCTAATTAACATGTATAAATACATCAGAGGGCAATATAATAGCTTGGCGGATGAGCTTTTTGTCCCTAGGCCTTCTCAAAGGACTAGAGGACATGATCTGCGCATGGAGGAAAAACGTTTTAGCCATTTATTTAGGAAAGGGTTCTTTACAGTAAGAGTGATTAAGATGTGGAATGCATTGCCACAGGAAGTCGTTATGGCAAACTCTATACCTGCATTTAAAGGGGGCTTAGATGCTTTCCTTGTGTTGAAAGACATCCATGGCTACAATTACTAGGTAATGCCTAATGATGTTTATCCAGGGATTTTATCTGATTGCCATCTGGAGTCGGCAAGGAATTTTTCCCTTTTGGGACTAATTGGACCATGCCTTGTAAGGGTTTTTTCGCCTTCCTTTGGATCAACAGGGATATGTGAGGGAGCAGGCTGGAGTTGTACTTTTAACTGGTTGAACTTGATGGACGTATGTCTTTTTTTCAACCAAAATAACTATGTAACTATATGTAACTATGTAACCAGTAAATGTCTAGAAGGAGCGGAGTATCACAGTCATTTTAAATCTGCCTAATTGTTGCTCATTATGCTTGATTGCTGCTCGTTAACATCCACAGGTGTTTTCAATACCTGATCAAAAACACTTGAATGAATGTCTGTTCTTAAAGAGAACAGATACGAAGCACCCTCATGTATTTTATTACATTTATCAGTGGAAACATGACAGTAAACACCTATCATGCTTTTAGATTTATTCTTCTCAGTCTAATCTATCTGTTATCAGCTGTGATAACAATCCACCGACTGATTCAGTCTAGGTTTGACCTGGAATCATTATAGCTGAGTCACTCTTCTGTGGAGTCTTTTCAAGCCCAAGCCTTCCCCCTCCTGGCTCAGATTTCCTACTCAGAGCTGTTGACATGAGAGGGGCTGCTGCTGCCGAGAAAGAAGCTCTGAAACAGACAAGTGTATCTGTGTGCACTGTGCAGCCAGTCATTATCTACTGTATGCAGTTTCATTCCTATGAGAGACACTTCCTACAGGCAGCCACACAGCATGCCAGAATAATAAAGTTGAAAGCACACAGATGAAAGTCTGCTGCAGCCCTGCTTGTCTGTAGTCTCATAGAGGCTAGACAGCACATCCAGAACAGCTTATAACCTGGCGGCCATATTGGATATTTCCTGGAGCAATAATGGATAAAAAACACTCAAAAAGGCACACCAGAGTGACGAAATTATCAGGTAGAGCATTTATTCTTTACAAGCTATCGACCGATAAGTTTATTTTGTGTGAATCGTTCATCTCTGGTTCCCTTTAAGAGTGGTAGTCTTTTTCCAAAGAAATCACAAAAAAAAAAAAATAAACATTCAATACTGTATTACAAAAACAATTTGTCATTTTAGTTGCATTTGGTTCTTTAAAAAGTAATTGTAAGATTTCATTCTAAGCACAATTACAAATGTACACTAAATTCCCTAAAACCCTTAACAGCATTGAGGGTTGAATAATTTTAAACACAACTGTACATACAAAACCACAATGCACTCTACCCGTAGGTTCCACCACCAGAACGAAAGCCAGACACTCCCTCTTTGTGAGTCTACTAACCAACTAAGCGTTTTTTTTTTTTTTGCTTGTAATAACCGATGATGGGTCTCTACTGGTTATCCAGTAACTTCAGAAGAGATACTTCTCATAGTTTATTCTCCTTACAGAAAAAATGTTGTTCGTCGAGCAACACCAGATGAGTAACACACTGCTGCACTTCGCAATCCACCCAGAATTAACAGAGTTAATTGCTTTTCAATTGAACAAGCTATTCATAACTTTCAGCTGAAAAAAAACAGTGGAACAGTAGACAATGGACAAAAGCACAAACAAATTATAAGAAGGATGGCAGACAGATGCACTCCCGCCAAGCTCTGAGTACCCAGCTGAAATCTGCCTTTATCTGAACTATCCACTTATTATCCTAACATTGAACATGTCTGACCCCCCAACCCCCCCCCCCCCCCTCCCTCTGGGCCACCCTCCGCAACCCATCCAGGCCAATATTTTTATGATTTTCAGACATTTTCCAGCCATGTGTGGATAAGCCGCAAAGTCAGACAGCCGTGATTGATCCCCAGCCGCGCATTACTGACAGGGTGGACTCGGGAGGATACACATCTTCCCACCTTAGCAGCACTTCAGGTAAGCGGGTTTTGGTTCCAGCAGAGACTCATGTGGGGGTGGAGCCTGGATTTGCCAATGAGAGGATCCATGGTGGATTAGCTACGCTCAGTGGCCACTAAAGCACCCCTTGCTGCCTCCTCATCCCTAGTTTTCATTTCCCTTTTGCCACACATGTTGCCAGCCACCCCAGGATGGGTCCCAAAGGAATCATGATGAACTCTGACTTCGGCATTCCTGAGCTCTTCACCTGGAAGACCAAGCTGGAGGAAGCCAAGATGGCGACCTATCTGCTGAAGGTACAGATGCCCAGCAAGACTCAACCCTCGCACAAATCTGCCACTAAAGAAGATCTTGAGTAGCTATATCAAAACCTCAAGAAGTTAATTACGTTGGCGAACAGCGCTACTGTTAAGGAGATCCGTGCTGAACTTTCCACCCTGAGTGAAGGACAGCATGAGGTCGAGGAAAGCCTGAGGAGAAGAAGGTATTTTTCACTAAGTCTGGAAGTGATTTTGCTGCAATTTGAATTGACATATCTGCTTTATAGGATGCACAAGAGGATCAGGAGAATCAGGACATACAAAGCAACATAAGGGAAAGAGGAGTAGCTAAATCTTATACTAATCTAGTCCCACAGCTTACTGAACCGTTTGTTACTTTGGTCACTGGTATGCCTACTATGAGTTTTAAAGGGAACCTTAACTGAACGGGGGTTAAAGAGTTTTACTTACCTGGGGCTATTACCAGCCCCCTGCAGCAGTCCTGTGCCCTCGGCGCCACTCTGGAATCCTCTGGTCCCCCACTGTCACTTAGTTTCGTTTTTGACGACTCACCAGTCGCCGGCCGCCATGCGTATTATAGGACGCATTCACCAATGCAATTAGCGCTATTGCGGACCGCAACGCGTACAAAAATACGCGTTGCCGCATTCCGCACGCGTAGATATGCGGCAACGCGTATTTTTGTACGCGTTGCGGTCCGCAATACCGCAAATTGCATTGGTGAATGCGTCCAATAATACGCATGGCGGCCGGCGACTGGTGAGTCGTCAAAAATGAAACTAAGTGACAGCGGGGGACCAGAGGATTCCAGAGCGGCGCCGAGGGCACAGGACTGCTGCAGGGGGCTGGTAATAGCCCCAGGTAAGTAAAAATCTTTACCCCCCGTTCAGTTAAGGTTCCCTTTAAGTGAACCAGGCCCATAGGGCCCTTCATCCTAAACCTAAAGATGGGGAGCCCCTAGAGACATTATTTGCATGCACTATTTTAGCACAAAGGAGGCTCTCTTGATTGCTGCGCGGGATTCCCTGGAACCCACCTTAAAAGGGGATACTCTGTCTTTACAACCTGACCTCTCTCCTATTACCCTCATCCATTCTGCAATGCCACAAGATCCGCTACCGGTGGGGTTTCCCCTTTAAACTTGTGATATTGTTCAAACTGGGCCTCAGAGACTCTATGGCAAGCATACTCTCCTACCTAGGATACTTCGACCACTGTCCACCATTTGTACCATCTTATACACAGCTACCCTTTACTTAACCTCCCTGGCGGTAAGCCCGTGCTGAGCACGGGCTATGCCGCGCAGGGGGATTTCTCAGGCCCTGCTGGGCCGATTTGCACAGTTTTTGGTTTGCAACACGCAGCTAGCACTTTGCTAGCTGCGTGTGCAGTCTGATCGCCGCCGCTCCGCGGCGATTATGTGCCTCCGCTCGCCGCGCCGCCCCCCCCCCCCCAGACCCCGTACGCTGCCTGGCCAATCAGTGCCAGGCAGCGCTAAGGGGTAGGCCGGGACTCCCAATGACGTCATGACGTCGGTGACGTCATGCCGCCCGTCGCCATGGCGACGGGGAAGCCCTCCAGGAGATCCCGTTCTTTGAACGGGATCTCCTGATCTCCGATCGCCGGAGGCGATCGGAGGGGCTGGGGGATGCCGCTGAGCAGCGGCTATCATGTAGCGAGACTTTGTCTCGCTACATGAAAAAAAAAAAAAAATATTAAAAAAAAAAAGATTTGCTGCCCCCTGGCGGATTTTTTGCAAACCGCCAGGAGGGTTAATGTCCTGTCCCTTTAGACTGTAAGGCCTTTTAGCCAGGGTCTTTTGTCTCACAATGCTGTGTAATGTGTGTGCATAGTTGATTTGTCCACTGCATCAGCTGTAATCCACCATTGTCTTGTATCAACTGTTGTATTGTTTATTTTGTATTGTTATATCCTGTTTGTTGTTGTACAGTGCCACGGAAGATATAAATCAATAATAATAATGTCCCCCAGAGATTCTCCTTCTTCTCCAGTCCCTGAGCCTGGACAAAGGTTGCACTGAGGAAAGATAACAGATTAAGGAGACAAACTCCATCTGTGGCAAGATCTGCCAATTCCACCAATGGTTGATCATTTTTGGCCCTATACAACATTTGCCTGTGGACACATGCTGGTTTTTCAATGTTTATTGATCACTATATCCTGGATGGTTTGGTATTCAGGTGTTGGACAGGCTGTTCACATTCCCTGCTGAATTTCTTTTCTGGTATTGGGCCATTCTGAAGTTGTTCGTACTGGGCCCTGCTCGGTTGCCTTGCGGGCACACCAACCCACACATGAAAGCTGAATTTGAGACTTTGCAGATGTTTCTACCTCCATTTAAGATCCTTTCTTTTGACTTTCACTCCTACACTGGAAGTGGAGGTTTGTTATTGTTCTGTTTTTTATATGCTCTTTTTTTTACTGTTCATGTTTGTCTATCATATGTGTTTATTGATATTCCGTATGGTGTGTATAGTATGATTAATGGATCCCTGGCCCCTAAAGTGGCCTTTCTACAACAGTGCAACACACTTCAAGTTTAACAACCAATCTCTCTTCAAGTCCCCAGCTTTGTGAATCAAGCCCTATGAGTGCAGATGTCAGTATGCTGCAGGAGATGCATTTCAGGAAAGGCTCTGAACTAAAATACTGGCATAAGCTTTATCCCCACTGTTATTTTGCCTCTGCCCCAACCAAGAGATGTGTGGTGGCTGTGATCCTTAAGAAGAATTCTACCATTAAGGTTTTTTTTTTTCAATAATTGTATCTCCAAGTGACATCCTTCAAAAATTACATGGCATTGGTGAAGCACATTGCCTAAATTACATCAGCATGTAACAATCAACAAACTAGGAAAAGGATAACACATCCCCCCGCCCTCCCTTTCCCACTGCCTACACCATCACCATCAATGAAATCTAACTTATAGTTACATAGTTAAGACTTACGTCCATCGAGTTCAACCAGAGAACTCCCTACGTAGAAAACTTTCAGAGCATTTCAATGCGTAATTTTCAAGCGACCCAGTTTGCCCTAAAAGTCTATTAGGGCATACCATCCAGATCCAGTGTACTTAAATAGTTCCATGAAAGATTGGATTTCCTACGTGGTATGGATAGTCAGAATACATTTTTTTCCAGGTAGTAAAGAACTTTTTAGTGGATTTCTCAAGGTGCATGAGTGTCCAACCTATCCATATCATATGCACTAGTTCTTCATTTAAATCCCACGTTGTAGGTATGGAAGCATATACCCACTTATTTAAAAATGTCTTCCTAGCTGCTGGTAGCATAAGATGGGCTAAATTAATTTTTCCTTTGGGGTTTACATTTATAACTGATTTTTCTGCATCTTGAGGATCAATGTAATGAAATAATAAAGCTTGCAGAGAGACCTCAAAATCGACTCCACATGCCTTGGAAATATACATCTTGACTTAGATGTAGGCTCTAATAGGAGGACATCTCCATACACAGTGAAACATATTAGAGTGTGGTAATAGACATTTTGGACACTGAGGGGTATAGTGTGCTAACGGTTGCTTGTACTTGAGATTGAATGCGTACTTCACGCTGTGTATTAAACATAGGTGCGACTCACGCTCTGCCTCACTAACAATCAGGGATCTTAGCAAGTTATTACCTTGCATTATTTTGTCACCTATGGAGGGATCTTCTATATCGTCTCTCCATTTGTGAAGATGTGACGACTCACATTTTTTACCCTTTTCTTCAAGTAAAACCACTTGAATCTCTGTCAATGTTTTTTCCGCTATTTGTGGCTATATGAATTTGTCAAAATCATTCAGACTTCACAACTTCAACATAATTTCAACTGAGAAGATACTCAGGATCTAACCTGTGCATAATAGAGAAAATCAGATTGTACAAGCATCTAAGATCAGAGATTACATTCCTAGTAGTTTGGGTCACCCTGAGCTGCTTGGTTACTCTGTAGCTCAGAGAAGGTGTTCCATCTGTTTTCTTGTAGCTGCAGCAAGGTACCAAGCCTAGTCATACATTTGCCTTCCCATCCTAAGAAACCCTTGTGCACCAAACTAGCCGGAAATTCCAGATGTCCCTACAGGGGCATGTATTTTGACACCTGCATAGGGAGACTAAATATCTTGCGTAACTCCTTCCACATCACCCAGGTGTCTCTGATCAACCTGCTCATCCTCACCTTATCTGGTAGGTGCTTGTAAGGGGCGTGGAGCAATGCTGTAAGTGACCAAGTGACCAAGGTTCAGCAAAAGCTGATTAAAGATTAAAATTTGGAAAGATACTTTATTGCCTCATCCAATCCCTGACATGAGATAAACCAGCCAGATTATACATGTGGACAACATCCGGAATCCCCAGCCCTGTTTTCTGCTTAGACAATTTAAGTTTAGTGCTGTTCTGGGCTTCTTACCCGCCCAGAGAAAACTGGTGAAAGCTCTCTCTAGACATAACACATCCTAGGGGCAGTGGTTAGCGTGTCTAAGAGACCGCTGCCCAGCATCACTCAGTTCTAAAAACTGAGGGTTAACCTTAGTGAAACCAGGTACATTAGTTCAATAGTTCCTAGAACATTACTAGTACACTCAGGGTCGGACTGGGACATTGAGGGCCCACCAGAGAATTTTCAGCTTGGGGCCCACTCACCCTACAATTTGGAGCTCACATATGATAACTAAGTACTCTGCAAAGTACTGCTGTAGATGTAAGTGGTACATAATAATAACATGGTATACATTAGATAATCATAGGGATTTGTTTGTGAACTCCTCTGAGTATAGTAAGAGACATGACTATGCAGGGTAGTTCCAGTATATTTTTTTTCTAGTGAGGGTAGTTTGCAGGTGCTGGATCCATTAGTTGGGGTAGCTGGTTAGCAAAAAAAAGTGTGGTTATGCACTAGAAAATGGATGTGGTCATGCACTAGAAAATGGACGTGGTCATGATGGGTCATGGAAATGGCTAAATGTACATAAAATAAGTTGATAAAGTGTAGAGAAACCGAGAGCCCAATATAGTGTAGTATGTTAAGCATAAATGAATTAGAGGTTATCGTGAGAAAATTATACTCACAAACATGGGTTACCACACAGGCAACCACTGTATAGGCAGGTGAGGAGATTAGACCTGTCCTCACTCAGGGATAAGAAGTCGCTCTCTGTAGATGCGAAAGGGGGTAGATCACCCCTCCACCAGGGGTGGACACGGTATAGCAGTAGGAGAACAGAGGCGCCAGCAGGATAATAGTGGATAAAAACTTTAAAATTTGCTGGGAGGAAGTGGTGGACTTACCTCCATAAAGCAGACACGAAAGACTGTCTGAATAGTAGTCACATTTATTAATTAGTACCCCAAAACAGTGCAACGCGTTTCGCAGGCCCAGCCCGCTTCATCAGTCAATAAAAACGGGGACAAGACAGAATTTCAGCAATAGCAGGTGTAGCGCCTCAGTCTCAGTCTGAGGCGCTACACCTGCTATTGCTGAAATTCTGTCTTGTCCCCATTTTTATTGCCTGATGAAGCGGGCTGGGCCTGCGAAACGCGTTGCACTGCTTTGGGGTACTAATTAATAAATGTGACTACTATTCAGACAGTCTTTCGTGTCTGCTTTATGGAGGTAAGTCCACCACTTCCTCCCAGCAAATTTTAAAGTTTTTATCCACTTTTATCCTGCTGGCGCCTCTGTTCTCCTACTGCTATAAAATAAGTTGAGGTGTTATTTGCACCTTCCCAGAAAAACTTTGGCTGAAGCCCCCTCTCTCCTTTAATAAGAAGTAATGCCTTGGTTAGCATACATATGTCAGGGATTAGTGCAGCAGAAGAGGTCAGTGATATATAAGTGCATAATAGGGATATAGTAGGACATGAGACTATGAGTATGGTAGGATTAGATTGTGAGCTCCTCTGAGGACAGTCAGTGATGTACAGACTCTGTAAAGTGCTGCAGAAGATGTCAGTGCTATATAAATACATTATAATTATAAGGGAGGACATTAGTCTGGCTATTGGGGGCAGGTAGGTCACTGGGGCAAGTGGGGGGCAGGTAAAAGGTCACAGGGGCAAGTGGAGGGAGGGAGAAGGTCACAGGGGCAAGTGGAGGGAGAAGGTCACAGGGGCAAGTGGAGTCAGGGAGAAGGTCACAGGGGCTAGTGGGGCTAGTGAGAAAGTCACTGGGGCTAGTGGGGGAAGGAGGAGGTCACTGGGGCAAGTGGGGGCAGTTGAAAGGTAACTGGGGCTAGTGGGGGTAGAGAGAAAGTCACTGGGGCTAGTGGGGGGAGGGAGGAGGTCACTGAAACTAGTGGGAGATGAGCAGATGCATACTTACTGCATTCTGCGGCAGTCGCCTATTCCTCTATACCTCTGGGGGTGGGGCTTCCTCTGGACAGGAGACAGACTTCCTGGCAGGGCTTCAACCTGCCACACATATGCTCCTTGGTGAGCTTCACCAGGGCTGGAGCAACCCTTCCTCTGTGCAAGTGGCTGGTGGCTTAATCTAGAGTCCTATGCGGGGGGGCGGCCGGGCCCCAGGGGGCGGAGCTTATGCTGCAACCGTTCTCTTCTCCGTTGCCGGGAGAATCTCCTGCCTACCCCACCACAGGTGTTTAGAGGAAATAGTGTGTGGGCGGGGCATGGCTTCAAAGAGGCCCCCCGGGACAACTCCCGGTCTCCCAGCAGCTCAGTACGAGCCAGAGTACACCATTTGTTGTATAGTTGTTATAAAGCTTGCAGGGCGTATATGTCTCTAGCACATCCTTTGTTAGTCTTTATAAATCAGTAGCTGGAGAGGAGGAGGAGGAGGGGGGGGGGGATTATTACCAGTCTACACATACCCAGGCAACAATGCAAAATAATGATGTTTAAATGTCTGTCGGCCCTGCGTGCTCAATGACAGGGCCCACGATGCGGGCCGGGGTATAGGCAGCACAGGGGCCACGCCCAACATATTATTGCGGCTGAGGTTGTAAAGTTTATTCATGAGTTAAGAAATACATAAATCCTAAGTTGTAGCAAGAAGAGAGACAATTGAGAGCCCCCAATAGTGTATTACCGTTTGTACAATTGGCCTAGGTCGAAGGACAATTCAAGTTATACTCCTTCCTCTGGATCAACAGGGATATGTGAGGGAACAGGCTGGAGTTGTACTTTGTACTGGTTGAACTCGATGGACGTATACCTTTTTTTAACCAAAATAACTATGTAACTCACAAGTCTGGGTTGCCGAGATAGGGCAACCACTTCAATCGCAGACGAGGAGATTAGACCTGTCCTCGCTCAGGTTAAAAAGTCGCTCTCCGTAGAAAGGAAAAAAAGAGGGTGTCAACATCCATCCACCAGGTGGATCAGATTGTGCTATAGTATACAGAGGCGCCAATAGAATAAAAGCAGTACCAATTTAAAGTCAATAAAAATGTGGGTGGTAGGGGTGGGCTTACCCGCCCAACAAGAAACACAAGCACTGATTAGAGTGTAGTATAAATGGCATAAATTTAATTAGTACTCCCAGTAAAAACAATTTGCAACGCGTTTCATGGGTCCCAAGCCAGCTTCCTCAGGCAAAAAACATACAGGCAGGAGCAACTGAAACATAAAAACAAAACAAAGAAATAACATGTAATAACCAACGAAAAAAGACATATGTAATAACCAACAAAAATCCTAATCAACATAAATTGATAATCAGTGGTCGATCTACATAATTCCAGTCAGAATACAGTGCGTCACATTATTTAATAATGACCGCAAATGTGTAGCGAGTGTAACACCTTTGCTGCAAGTTGGCGCCCCACTCATATCTAAATATCCTCTGTCCTGTAGGGATGGAGTGACGTCTCGGGAGGGGGGCGGAGCGTGGCTGGCCGGAAGTGGCGTATTGGGCACTCCGCTCATTGGGTATTGTTCAGAGCGGAAGTGCGTCAGATAAGGGCATGTGGCCCGACCACCATCTGTATTATGGGCATTCTGCTCGTTGGGCTATATTTAGACCGGAAGTGCGTTAGTTAAGGGCCGCTCACTCCGCTCCTCCAATGAACTTCGCCTGACCGTCCCCCGCATCACCCAGTCCCATGCACGCCTCCAAGACTTCTCAAGAGCCGCTCCAACACTATGGAACTCCCTACCGCCACCCATTAGGGCAGCCCCCTCCTTCAACACCTTCAAGAAGGCCCTCAAAACTCACCTTTTCACTCTGTCCTACCACCCCTCACAATTGCTCTAAACCCACAGCTGAACTCTGGTCCCCTACCTCTCGTGTCCCTACCTCTCCCTCTAGATTGTAAGCCTTTGGGCAGGGTCCTCCTCCTTTTGTGTCCTACCTGATCATGCACCTCCATTACTGTGCGCCCATGCTATGCATTTGAGTGAACCTAACTTGCCTAATCTCCTTGCTGCCATCCCGTGACTGACTAAGCACTACCTTGTACTCCTACTGTGCTGTGTAATCTGGTTTTCTTGTATTCCTGTATTGTCATTTTGCTGTATGTCACCCCTAAATATTGTCTGTAACCTTTTGCACAGTGGGAGACATGGCAGCGCTTTCAAACAACCTCATACCTGAATGATTTAACTGCAATGGTGAGCAGAGCTCCAGAAACTGGACTAAATTACACACCCAGCATACACTGCAGGCAAAGAGAGGGAGGGGGAATTAGTGATTAAGCTGCATCAGTGGGCAGAGCTCCAGAAACTGGACTATATTACACACCCTGCATTTTGATTGTCTGTAACCTAAATTAATGTTCAGCGCTGCGTAATATGTTGGCGCTTTATAAATAAATAAATAATAATAAAATAATAATGTGTAACATCTGCGGCTGCGGGCATGCCGGAAGTTCTCTGCAGCCGCCTCGGGTCCCTGTTCAGAGGTGTTTTCCGTTCCGTCGCCGTCTAGCATGCCGAGGACGGAATTTTCATTTACACAGAGGGTTGCTCTAACGCGTGGCAGCGCGCGTAGACAGGACCTTTATGCTGGGAGGAGGCGCGTCTGCTGACCCGCTGGTCGGCTGACGTCAGAGGGGACTCACACCGCTCTGGATTGGTTGATTATTGGTGGGCGCGGCTGTGGAAGTGCGTTAGTTAAGGGCATGTTAGCCCGAACATCATCTCTATTATGGGCAAAAATGCAGGGAGGCCCTGAAGAGTCTGGTAGATAACGAAACGCGTAGGGCGGAGCCAGTACGCGTGACGTCAGCACGCTTGGGAACGGTGAACGGAGGGGAGCCCGAGGAGTGTGGGAACTGTCGTAGTGCGGGACGCCGCCTGGGAAACATCCACTTACCCAACAGGGCCCTAGGATCACCGCCCAGATACGCCTAAACTTCCTTTTGGAGCTTGTAAGTAGGAGATTGGCGCGAGAAGCGCGGCAGTATGTGTTATGTGTCAAAACTTGCTGCGCAATGAAGTTTTTATGTTTTCTATCTGAAGTTTTATGAAGATTAAAAAAGTTTTGTATCTGCTGAGCGATGTGATTCACTGAGGATCCTAGTGGAACACCATATTAAGCCTGAGACCCACCTGGAAAACGAGGTGGCTTGTATCCGGTGAGCCCCTTTGATGTTGGTGGTGGATTCACGAGTGTTGGCACGGTTTACACATGCATGGGTCGTGTCACAAAATTCCTCATATAAGCAGTATTATGCGATGTGCAATTTGTTTTTTCTTTTAGGTTGCTATATATAAGAGCACAGTGGATTTTTCACTATTGACCTCTGATTTGGATACCCCCACAGCGAACTTATAGGACTTGTAGTAGCAAAGACGTTGGTGACTATTTTTAAAGTAGCGCTGCCTGTATTAATATTAACCCTGTAATATAATTTGACCAGATTACCCGTGTGCTATAATGAGGATGGCGCCGGGGCTGCTTTGCCCCTTATGACGCACCTCCCTGCATTTTTGCCCATAATAGAGATGACGTTCGGGCTAACATGCTGTAATGATCGGTGTAGCAACACAGATGTCTGATTATGTGTGATCTGCAGAATCACCAATAATACAGACACTATACCTGTTTATATGGTGATCTGCAGAATCACCAATAATGCAAGTATAGCTAACAGGATAATGCAATAGTGTATAGTGCTTGGTGCAACAGTAACAGAGTAGAATAACTAGGCCTCACCAGAGGAGCTGGTGGGCACTATTAGAACACAGTAACTGGCTAGTTTGGCAGAACCTCACCAGAGGAGCTGGTGGGTTACTATTAGAACACAGTTACTGACTAGTTTGGCAGAACTTCACCAGAGGAGCTGGTGGGCACTGTTAGAACACAGTAACTGACTAGTTTGGCAGAACGTCACCAGAGGAGCTGGTGGGTACTGTTAGAACACCGTTACTGACTAGTTTGGCAGAACCTCACCAGAGGAGCTGGTAGGTACTGTTAGAACACAGTAACTGACTAGTTTGGCAGAACCTCACCGGAGGAGCTGGTGGGAACTGTTAGGACACCTCACCAGTGGCAAGGGCCCACTGGTGAGTAGAGAGGTCAGACAGGCTGGGTTCGGCAACTGAGAGACAGATACAGTACAGAATCAGTAAGCAAGAGAGTAGTAAGTATTCAAGCAGTGTTTCAGCAACAAGATCAGATGGGCAGAGGTACAGAATCAATAAGCAAGAGCCAGAGATAGCCAGAGTCATACACAGAGTATCAAATATACAGTAATAACAATAATCCTAGTCTTGTGTGAAATCCCTGGTTTCCTCCCAGATCAAAGCACACCGGATACTAGTCTAAGGTCTGAGCGCTAACACGTATGTATTCGCAACCGCAGACAGGTTGCGAGTGAGCAGAGAAGGCTTAAGAAGCAGAGGAGACCTCACAGCCACGCCCACCAATAATCAACCAATCCAGAGCGGAGTGAGTCCCCTCTGACGTCAGCCGACCAGCGGGTCAGCTGACGCGCCTCCTCCCAGCATAAAGGTCCTGTCTACGCGCGCTGCCACGCGTTAGAGCAACCCTCTGTGTAAATGAAAATTCCGTCCTCGGCATGCTAGACGGCGACGGAACGGAAAACACCTCTGAACAGGGACCCGAGGCGGCTGCAGAGAACTTCCGGCATGCCCGCAGCCGCAGATGTTACACATGCCCTTAACTAACGCACTTCCGGTCTAAATATAGCCCAACGAGCAGAATGCCCATAATAAAGATGGTGGTCGGGCCACATGCCCTTATCTGACGCACTTCCGCTCTGAACAATACCCAATGAGCGGAGTGCCCAATACGCCACTTCCGGCCAGCCGCGCTCCGCCCGCCTCCCGAGACGACACTCCATCCCTACAGGACGGAGGATATTTGGATACGAGTGTGGCGCCAACTTGCAGCAAATGCGCTACGCTCGTCTACACAAGGACACTGGTAAGTCCTAATGCTACTATATATCTCCCCACTTCCCCCCCCCCCCTTTCTTTTCTTCCACAATCCGCCCGCAGTTCTCCCCCCTCCCCCGGTTTCCCCCCCCCCCCCATTCCCCTCCTCCCTCAAGTCTTAGCACTATATACCCTCTAATCTTTAGACAACGCAAATTATCTTGGGGATATAAGCCTAATACAAAGGTTCCCCAAAACATCATGTTTTAGATATCAGATGCATTTATGGGCATGGGCTCACATTGCGGACTTCTTCAAAATGTCATTTGCGGTTTGTTTTTATTTTTTGTTTTTTTATATATGCATGTAGTCTTGTGTACAATTCGGGAAGCGTAAGGCTACATTACAATAAGATGATGTTAAAAATAGGAGTTTCTATGATTATGGTGATTGCTTACTGATATAGATTGGCGTGGGTGCGGGTGTGTGTATATGTATGCACTGGTCTCTCGATGTGCATGCAGGTGCATGCACCTGCATACTAGAACAATCTCAGGGGCCCTATGGAACCTAGGGATATTATTAAAAAATGTGATGCACTGTATTCTGACTAAAATTATGTAGATCGACCACTGATGATCAATTTACGTTAATTAGGATTTTTGTTGGTCATTACATGTTTTTTTTTTTTTTTGGGTTATTGCATATGTTTTTTTTTTGTTTTGTTTTTATGTTTCAGTTGCTCCTGCCTGTATGTTTTTTGCCTGAGAAAGCGGGCTTGGGACCCGTGAAACGCGTTGCAAATTGTTTTTACTGGGAGTACTAATTAAATTTGTCATTTATACTACACTCTAATCAGTGCTTGTGTTTCTTGTTGGGCGGGTAAGCCCACCCTTACCACCCACATTTTTATTGACTTTAAATTGGTACTGCCTTTTTTCTATTGGCGCCTCTGTATACTATAGCATAAATCCTAAGTTATGAGTCTGTAAAGTAGAATCATCCTACAATTATTTACTAAGTCCCCAGGACAGGGAAGTTATAGCCCGAGACATAAACCACGTCCCGGATCAAGGTATTTATATGGTAGCAAATCACACAGCCACCCGTTGATTTCTCAAACAATTTCCTAGAGAGATTATATAGGAGCTACGGCCTTAGTTAAAAATGAGGGAGAACAAAAAAGGGTATACGGAGAGGTGTGACTAGCTATAAGGAACCATGTCCTTCCTGTACAAATAGTACATATGATATTCATGTACATAGCATGTCATTACCGAAGAGATATAATTCACACAATAGTTCATGCCTATTTTTCGGAATTCTTTAGCAATTAGTGAAGATAGAGCACTTTGAAGTTATAGCTATGGCTATGGAGTTAAGAGGGGAAGTTAGCATCAATAATTGCAGGCAGTATATAGTATAGGTTCATACCTCGCCAGCTCGACACAGCTATGCAAGGAAGTTCATTATCTTACATGTAGGCATCCATTAATGTATAAATATACCGGGATCCCTGAGAGAGACAAGCAGATCAGTGTTAGAACAACCTTATAGACAGAGCAATTCCTAGTAATAGAGTGCTCTGATTGAGTGCTCACAACCTCGAAATAGAGACACAGACAGACGTACAAACCCAGGGAGGAGAGACTATGCCAACACTGTGAGCAGAAGACCCTTGAGGATGAAAGCCACTTCCTATTGCACTGCCCCAAATATACTGCAACCAGGGACACTTACTTTAAGAAATTGTTGGAGCTATTCCCAGACTTTCTCACCCTAGAAGACAAGAGAAAAACATATATCCTACTGGGAGAAGAGGAATCCACAGTGACAATCGCTGCACACTATGTCGCAGCATGCCACAGACAGAGGAACATAACGGAACTGTAAACCTAAAAAATGCCCACAGACTGCTTAGCCATTGTCCCCATACCCCACCCCCTCCCATGTCCCCACTTTTCCCCCTGCTTTGGCAATACCTGTAATTAATCTTGGTCATGCCAATAAAGCTATCTTTGATTTGATTTGAGTGCCGCCCAGTGGCGAGAAGCAGTATTTTACTCAGTAAAATTTCAGTGTATCCAGTTAAAACTAACTTCTTCCTGACTGCAATTTATAGATGTGCTCTGCGTGGCTCTCTCTCCACCCCGGACTCAAACACCTATTATATGTCAGCCCTCATTAATTATTATTTTATGTAATCCCTACTAAGATTGCAAATCACAGCTGCTAGGTTAACCTTGTGCAGGAAGGCGCTGATATAAATATACACCGTATATACATCCCAAATTCATATGCACAGCATATATAATCTTAAGAGGGGAGTAGAGTATTAGACCATCAGGAGAGAAAAAAAAAGGGGGGGGGGGGGGGGTGATGTGCATAGAGACCAACACATTAGGACATTTTGTCGTGATCCCATACATACTATCAGGATTTAGGCCACCAAATTAATAATTAACCTGGAGAACTTTTTCTAACATCAGTAAACAGATATTGTAACATTTGAGACTATGGCGGCTGCGGATACGCAGGCTATACCCGCAGCCACCTTTGTTCCCTGTTCACAGGCCTTATCTGTCCCGGCGGCGTCCAGCACGCCAGGAACGGCATTGTCTCTTGCTCATAGGGTCTCAGTATTGCGCGGGTGCGCGTGGAGACAGGACCTTTATGCTAGAAGAAGGCGCGTTAGCTGACCTGCCGGTCGGCTGACGTCGGGAGTGCTCGCGCCAGTCGGATTGGCTGATTGCTAAGGGGCGTGGTGCTGGGCTCTCCTCGGCTTCTTAAGCCTTCACAGATCATTGGCAACTCGTCTGTTGTTGCGAATACACTCGTGTTAGCGCTCAGACTTAGAGAGGTTCCTGTTGATGATAGATTTATATGCAGTGTTTGCAGTGTATCTATAGTTAGTTATTATTACATTGTATTCTGATAACCTGTGTATGATTCTGGCTACTCTCTGACCTTGCTATTGCTAAACGATTCTGTACTTCTGCCTTTCTGACTTAGTTGCTGAACCTCTGCCTGATATTAACTACTCTCTCGCCTGCCGATTTTGTACTATCTCTGTCTGCCTGTTATCGAACCTAGCCTGTCTGACTACTCTACTCACCAGTGGGCCCCTAGCCATTGGTGAGGTGCTCTTTGCTATTAGAACCTACCAGCCCCTCTGGTAAGGTTCAGACTTAGTTATATAGCTCCAGTGACTGATAGTACCTTGCCAGCTCCTCTGGCAAGGTCTAGTTAAACTATTCAGTCATTTGTGCTGTTAGTACCTTACCAGCTCCTCTGGTAAGGTTTAGCCAAACTTCTTTGATTCTCTCATTGTTAGTACTTTTCCAGCTCCTCTGGTAAAGGTCTATTGTTACTTGTGTTGGTAGACCCTCCAGCTCCACTGGAGGAGTCTATACTGTTGCACCAAACACTACACTTTGCTCTCTGCTAGCTATACTGGTATTATTGGTGATACTGCAGATCACCACATAATCCGGTATAGCATCTGTATTATTAATGATTCTGCAGATCACAAATAATCAGACGTCTGAGTTGCAGCACCCAATCGTTACAGATATAACATAACGTATTAAGAGGTGAGTTGAACCTCACGGAAAGACTAAAAGAGAACTGTTCAGAGCACACACAAAGATAGACATATGTCACAAGACATGAAGTGCACTTTTTGGCATAGCATTAATTATAGATCCTTCAAACCAGTGGCATATAAAGGCAGCAGTAGAACAGTGAAAAAGTTAAATCGGTATCAGTGTGATGATACAAAACGAGGACTGCGTGTCATATATCATTACCATATTAGAGAGAACCGATTATCCTCCACTGAAGCAGTCAACCTACTCATAAACAAAATTATAAGATCAAGGAGAAGCCTTTCCTTCAACGAAGATGAGAGGCTGTGATCTGAGCATCTGCAAAGCTGACACAAACCCTAAATATATGTAAAAGATCTTAATCTATAATAGGGTTCATATAGGACATCAGATCAGTAAGAAAAATAAGGGTTATGACTTCTGAGGAGATGCGAGTCGTCCCAAACCTCCCAGTGATCGTAACATGGCTGCGTGGACAGGCATCAAACCAATACGGTACAGAGAGCACGGGAAGTATTCGCGCCATAACTAAATTCAAATGTGAAGTTAGAAAATAGTGCAGTTCCGTAACTCATTTGATGTAGGCAGAACACACATTTATATAAACAGCTGTATTACGGAAAAGCTCTTTCCGTAGATGTGTCCTATATTGATTCAGGACAAGAAAAATCAGTTTGGCTTGGTATTAAGCACCTCAGTTGGAATAACTCGCGCTCACCAAATAAGATATGAAGAAGCATAACAGTTACCGTTTAAGAGTAGTGCAAAGTGCCAGAAAGCTGGCATAGATAACAGTCAGTTAACTGTGTGACATCTTGTCTAAAAAAGTGAATGGAAAGTGTAAAGGAATAGTTATCACTTATTGCGGATAAGCAGGGCGCTTCTCCAGCCAGCGCATGGCTTCTCCAAGGTCCTCAAAGAAGATGGTGGGCTCCCCGTCCTGGATCCGCAATTTTGCAGGGAAGAGCATTGCATGTTTTATTTTCCCGCAGTTTAGCTTTAACGTTGTGGAAAGAGTAGCGCAGCTTCTGGGTTTCAGCTGTATAATCAGGGAACAGCATGAGACGGTTATTATCTAGCTTTAGATCTTTAATTTGCCTAGCAGCAGCTAAGATGGCATCCCGGTCCTTAACGTTAAAGTCCCGGGTAAGTTCCTTGGAGTCCACGATGGGTGGGGATGCGATGTGCCCTTTCAATGGCGAAAAAGGGGGAGAAAATCTCAGATGGGAGAAGTTGCTTGAGCAGAGATATATTGCGGGACATCTTTTTCTTCCGAGCCCTCGGGTAGACCCAGCAGCCTCAGATTATTCCGCCAGTTACGATTCTCAGCGTCCACCACTCTGGTCTCAAGGTGTGAGAGACGCTGCTGTATATCCAGAATGGCCGCCTCATGGGCGCTGACTCTGTCTTCTGTGTCAGAGACCCTCCTCTCCAGCTCTTTAGTGCGATCCCTTAGGTCACAGACATCTTGATCTAGGAGGCCAAATCTAGCCTCTATATAATCAATTTTGGTAGTAAGGGCTGACTGGCAGTCTTGATCGCTTCCATTAGCTCTGCAGTGTTTGGGAGCAGTAAAGCCTCCTCCACGTGGTCAGCTATATCAGCAGGTTCCTCCAGAAGGGATTCCTTCTGGATGTGCTTTGGGGCACTCGGAGTAGCTTGGATTTTATCAGCAAGTGCCCCCCATCTGTCTTATCCTTCTTGTTTCCCTTCTTATTGCCCATATCTCCGTAAGGAGCAAAGCGGCGTGAAGGCCTCTGTGGGCGGGAAGGGCCCGCGAGGTCAGACTGGTCCTCAAAGTCTGCGACGTCTCCTTCGCTCGGAGGTGATGGAGGTGGATCACACCAGGACTCCAGGGTGTTGTAGGAGATTTTTGCCGATCACAAGGATACATTTTGTGGCGTTATAAAGACAGATGGAGATTTAGCCAACCGGGCAGCAGAGCTCTCAGAACACACATCTGCTTAGCACACCATCTTGGCCACGCTCCCCGAGCTTCCTATTGTTAGTGGTGCTGGTTGAGACTGGAGCTGCTTTGCTGTCGAGCGCTGACCTCTGATAACCAGAACCTCAGTTTTGTTAGCATTTAGTTTTAGCTAGTTATTATTCATCCACTCCTGATACTCAGCTAAGCACGCATTTAACTGTGAGGTAGGGTCTGTAACGTCGGTTTTGAATGATAAATATAGCTGGACCCCAAGGCTACCCTTTGTGTTCTGCCAACTAGGAAGGAGTTGAACCACTGGACGACTAAGCCATCTATACCACAGTACTCTTTTTGTTTAGCAAGAGTTTATTATTAGAGATGGCCCGAACCGTTCGCCGGGCGAATCTGTCTGTGCCCTGTACTACTTCTGGGTCGCTATGACCCAGAGTAGTACGCCTGTGCTGGCCCGGTGTTGCGTGTCCTAGATCGCGCTCCTGTTGCCGGGCACTCTCTGCGCATGAGCGTGACATCACTCATGACCAGAAAGTGCCCGGCAACAGGAGCGCGGTCTAGGATGCGCACCGCCGGGCCAGCGCAGGCGTGTACTACTCCAGGTCATAGCGACCCGGAAGTAGTACAGGGCACAGAGAGACTGAGATGTTCGCCGGCGAACGGTTCGGGAACCGTTCGCGACATCTCTACTTATAATCAAACTGTGTCAAAAGCCGCTGAAAGGTCGAGCAAAATCAGGATGGAACATTGGCCTTTTGTCTCTTGCCATGAGCAGATTGGGTACTTGTGTATTATGCCATCCAGGCAGTTATACACTCATGAAAAGTGTATACAATGTTTCAATTCCTTCACCTTTAGTGTCTCAGATTACAGCCTGGAATCTCTTTTCAAAGGAGGTGCTGTGGCTAGAGATGTCGCGAACCTCCGATTTTCGGTTCGCGAACCAGGTTTGCGAACTTCCGCGGAAGGTTCGGTTCGCGGAAAAGTTCGCGAACCGCAATAGACTTCAATGGGGAGGCGAACTTTGAAAAATAGAAAAAATTATGCTGGCCACAAAAGTGATGGAAAAGATGTTTCAAGGGGTCTAACACCTGGAGGGGGGCATGGCGAAGTGGGATACATGCCAAAAGTCCCGGGGAAAAATCTGGATGTGACGCAAAGCAGCGTTTTAAGGGCAGAAATCACATTGAATGCTAAATTGCAGGCCTAACGTGCTTTCAAACATCTTGCATGTGTATACATCAATCAGGGAGTGTAATTAGAGTACTGCTTCACACTGACACACCAAACTCACTGTGTAACGCACCGCAAACAGCTGTTTGTGTAGTGACGGCCATGCTGGACTACTGCGCAACATGGCGAGATTGCTCTTCCTCACTCAGTGATGTCAGGTAATGTGTGACTTCCTTCTCAACTTTCCATGGCATTGTTAAAAAGCTTACGTTTTGTTTTTAAATTACATTTTCTACTTGCTGTGTACTTGTTCAGTACCGCTACAATGAGAATCCTGTGGAGGCGGGCAAGTCTGCCATTGTGACCCCGGGTAATGGCCGGGGAATGAGGGGTTTGAATCCGGTGTGGAGCCTGAGCAACGGCTACCACTACACATCCAAGAAGGGCAGCGGGCAGGCATGCACACCCGCCCGCCCCGAGGTAGTGACCAAAAATAACAATACAGGAGGAGGACTTTCGAGGCCCTGCTGTGTATTTGAAATGAATTAACTTTAAATCCTTTAACGGGAATCCGTTATGGAGGGCAAGTCTGCCATTGTCACCGCGGGGAATGAAGGTTGGATTCCGGCCCGAAGTGGGAGCCTGCTGAGACCCATGCTGTAGCTGCCCTGACCGTGCTTTGCAGACCAGGCATCTGTGGTCAGATGGACCCTTGAGCCAGCGGAAGACAAACCAAGTCGAAAGCATTTGCCAAGAATGTTTTACGGAGGGCACGTTTTTTTGCCCTTTTTTAAAATTTTTTGAAAATGATAGATGGTTGTATTTTTAAATTGTTTAAAAGTGTATCTATTCAAGTGCAAGTTATGCACTGACTGCCAGGTGTAATGTGCAGTCACAGATGCAGTGAAAGGTATGCAGTGACTGCAAACAGCCGTTTGTGTAGTGACGGCCGTGCTGGACTGGTGCGCACCATGACGAGAGTGCAGGTGATGGTGGCTTTTCAGCCCATATGCTCGCCCGGCTGATGTAGCTGAATGACAGAACAGTGACTGTCCAGCTGATCAAATTTGGTCTGACCACAATGAAGCAACGACCTTATTATCTTTTGTGTGCCACCCCCACCCGAGACACTCAAATAGCCGGCGGTCATTGCTTCATTGTGATGCGCAAGCCCCTTCACCGCGGCAAGGTAATGATCACGAAGGGGGATGGGCACATGTACACGCACCAGAAAAATTAGTGTAGCGGCCGCTGCTAGCAGCGGCCTTAAAAATTCAGGAATCCGCCTAGAGTCCTGGACCCTGTTGGTAGTGGCGGAGAAGGCAGTCAAGCGGCCTGCAGGCAGAGATGCTGTGTGTGGGGACTGACTTAGTCTTCGGTCGTGCAGTAGCCCTCCGTGATCCATTCCTCATTAATTTTGATAAAGGTCAGGTACTGAACACTGTCGTGACTTAGGCGACTTCTCTTCTCAGTAACTATGCCTCCAGCTGCACTGAAGGTCCTTTCTGACAGGACGCTTGCGGCAGGGCAAGAGAGAAGTTGTATGGCAAATTGGGACAGCTCTGGCCACAGGTCAAGCCTGCGCAACCAGTAGTCCAAGGGTTCATCGTCGCTTTTCGCAGTCTACATCCACACTCAAGGCCAGGTAGTCGGCTACCTGCCGGTCCAGGCATTGGTGGAGGGTGGATCCGGAAGGACTATGGTGAGGAGTTGGACTAAAGAACGTCCGCATGTCCGACATCACCCTGAGATCGCTGGAGCGTCCTGTTCTTGCCTGCGTGGACTTGGAAGGAGGAGGGTTACTGCCAGTGGTACCTTGATTGCGTTGTGCAGCCACATCACCCTTAAATGCATTGTAAAGCATCATCGACAGCTTGTTCTGCAAGTGCTGCATCCTTTCCGCCTTTTGTTGAGTTGCTAAGAGGTCCGCCACTTTGTGCCTGTACCGAGGGTCTAGTAGCGTGGCCACCCAGTACAGGTCATTCGTCTTGAGTTTTTTGATGCGGGGGTCCCTCAACAGGCTGGACAACATGAAAGAGGACATCTGCACAAAGCTGGATGAAGACGTACTCTCCATCTCCTCTTGCTCTTCCTCAGTGACGGGACGCAACTCCTCTTCCTCCCCCCAGCCACGAACAATACCACGGGAACGTGGAGCAGCAGAAGCCCCCTGTGATGGCTGCCACGGTTGTTCTCCTTCCGCTGCCTCTTCCTCCTCCACAGAAACACCTTCCTCACCATCACCATCATCAGAGTCTGACTCCTCTCCTTCCCCACACGACTCCTCTTCTTCCTCCTCCTCCCCCCTCTGTGCTGCCGCCGGTGTTGTGGAAACATCGGATTCGTGTGTAAATGGCTCCCACGACTCCTGCTGCCCTAACTCTTCTTGTTCACGCTCCTCCACAGCTGTATCCACCACTCTACGCACGGCACGCTCTAGGAAGTAGGCGTAGGGGATTAAGTCGCTGATGGTGCCCTCATCGCGACTCACCAGTTTGGTCACCTCCTCAAATGGCTCCATGACCCTGCATGCATTTCGCATCAGTGTCCAGTTGTTGGGCCACAACATCCCCATCCTCCCAGATTGTGTCCTTGTACTGTAATGATACAGGTACATCAGCAGGGTGGAATTCCAGCGAGTCGGGCTATCGCAAATCAGGCGTCTCACCGGCAAGTTGATTCTACGCTGAATCTCCGCAAAGCGTGCCATGGCCTTGTAAGAGTGCCTGAAATGCCCACACAACTTCCTGGCCTGCTTCAGGACGTCCTCTAAGCCTGGGTACTTGGACACAAATGTTTGCACGACCAGATTAAGCACATGTGCCATGCAGGGTATGTGTGTCAGCTTTCCCAAATTCAATGCAGCAATGAGATTGCTGCCGATCTCAAGCTTGTGCGGGGTCAGCCATTGCTCCACTTGTTTGTTAAGAGCAGCCAGGAGAGCTGCTCCAGTGTGACTCTCCGCTTTTAGGCAAGACATGTCTAACACTGCATGACACCGTCGCACCTGGCATGCAGCATAGGCCCTGGGGTGCTGGGGCTGTGTAGCTGAAGAGGAGATGGCGGCATCAGCCAAGGAGGAGGAGGATGACGACAGCGAAGCGGTGATAGCAGGTGGAGAGGAGGTGGCTGGAGGCCTGCCTGCAAGCCGTGGAGGTGTGACAAGTCGGTCCTCTGCGCAGCCACTTACTCCCTGCTTGCTGCCATCGGTCACCAGGTTGACCCAATGAGCTGTGTATGTAATGTAGTGGCCCTGCCCGTGCTTGGCAGACCAGGCATCCGTGGTCAGGTGGACCCTTGACCCAACGCTGTGTGCCAGAGATGACACCACTTGCCTCTCAACTGCACGGTACAGTTTGGGTATGGCCTTTTGTGAAAAATAATTGCGGCCTGGTATCTTCCACTGCGGTGTACCAATGGCCACAAACTTACGGAAAGCCTCCGACTCCACCAGCTTGTATGGTAATAGCTGGCGAGCTAATAGTTCCGCCACGCCAGCTGTCAGACGCCGGGCAAGAGGGTGACTGGCAGACATTTGTTTCTTCCGCTCAAATACTTCCTTCATGGACAGCTGGGTGCTGCTGTGGGCAGAGGAGAAGGAACCACTGAAGGGAAGAGGCGGTGTGGAGGAGGGTGGCTGTGAAGGTGCAAGGAAGAAAGTGGATGAAGACGATGCACCTGAAGGAGGAAGAGGAGAAGGAGGGTGGCTTGTCTTTTGAGGGGTGCTGCTTTTCCTCCGGTGTTCTTGCCATAGCTGTTTGTGCCTTCTCTCCAGGTGCCTTCGTAAGGCACTTGTCCCTACGTGAGAGTTGGCCTTTCCACGGCTCAATTTTTGCTGGCAGAGACAACAGATGGCTTTGCTCTGATCTGAGACACACATGTTAAAAAATTTCCAAACCGCTGAGCCCCCCTGGGCTGATGGCGCTACGGTGGCATCAGCAGCTGACGTTGAAGGGCATGTTGGCTGTCTGGCCATAGCTGGCGATACATGGCGCCGGACACTGCCCCCAGCTGTTTCTGAGGACGAGCTCCCTCTGCTTCTATCATGGAGTCGTCTCCTCCTAGTCCTCTCTGAATCCTCCTCTGAACTGTCCCCCTGGTCATCTCCTCTACCGGGAACATATGTGGTGTCCGTATAATCGTCATCATAATCCTCCTGGCCAGCTGCGCTTTCCTCAGAAACCTCCTGAACTGCACCAACTTCAGGTGGTCCATCATCCACATCCACACACGTTACGTCCATACTATCTCCACCTAACTCAGACGTAGGAGGTGGTGTACCTGCTCCTTCTTCTTGTTGTTGCAGTAGTGGCTGTGAATCGGTGATTTCACCACCACCACCACCAAATAACTCCTGCGAAGTGTCAAATGCAGCAGATGTGGTGCTTGTTGTAGCGCTGGTGGCTGCGGGAGATGAGGTGTTCTGTGTTAAATACTCAATCACCTCCTCACGATTTTGGGAAGTGATGGCACGTGCCTTCTTCTGAGCACTGTGTTTTGGAGCAGGTCTGCACGAAATCACAGCAACACCACCTCGCACAGACCTGCCGGTGCCTGGTGGCCTTCCTCTGGGTCTGCCTCTACCTCTTCCTCTACCTGGTTTGTCCATTTTGTCCATCTCGGGGGGATGCTAGGTATATGCAGTGAGCTGGGTTCACTCAACACAACAGGTAGTAGGTATATGCAGTGAGCTGGGTTCACTCAACACAACAGGTAGTAGGTATATGCAGTGAGTTGGGTTCACTCAACACAACAGGTAGTTATGTGCAGTGATGAGGTGGGTTAAGTAAACACAACAGGTAGTAGTAGGATGCAGTGAGCTGGATTCACTCAACACAAAGCTAGGTATATGCAGTGATGAGGTGGGTTAAGTAAACACAACAGGTAGTAGGTATATGCAGTGAGCTGGGTTCACTCAACACAACAGGTAGTTATGTGCAGTGATGAGGTGGGTTAAGTAAACACAACAGGTAGTAGATATATGCAGTGAGCTGGGTTCACTCAACACAACAGGTAGTAGGTGTATGCAGTGAGCTGGGTTTACTCAACACAACAGGTAGTTATGTGCAGTGATGAGGTGGGTTAAGTAAACACAACAGGTAGTAGGTATATGCAGTGAGCTGGGTTCACTCAACACTACAGGTAGTAGGTATATGCAGTGAGCTGGGTTCACTCAACACTACAGGTAGTTATGTGCAGTGATGAGGTGGGTTAAGAAAACACAACAGGTAGTAGTAGGATGCAGTGAGCTGGGTTCACTCAACACAAAGCTAGGTATATGCAGTGATGAGGTGGGTTAAGTAAACACAACAGGTAGTAGGTATATGCAGTGAGCTGGGTTCACTCAACACAACAGGTAGTAGGTATATGCAGTGAGCTGGGTTCACTCAACACAAAGCTAGGTATATGCAGTGATGAGGTGGGTTAAGTAAACACAACAGGTACTGGGTATATGCAGTACTGGGTAGTACAATGTGCAGCTCCCTGTCACACACACAGGCAGTCAGTCACTGAATGTGCTGGGCTGCTGGCAGTGACACACACACAATATCAATTAGCAAGGCTGTGCATGCAACAAAAGTGTCAGTTTGACACACAGTAAAAAAAAAAAAAGTATAGGATGAGCTCTAACAAGAGCTAGGGTGCTATAAAAGCAATAACAATCAGCCAGGAGCAAACTAAGCAGCCAAGAACCTAACTAATCTGTCCCTTGAAGAACAAGTCTACAGCAGCTGTCCCTTTCCTCTCACTAGCAGGCACACGAGTGAGTGTAATGGCCGCCGGACCCTGCCTTATATAAGGGGGGGAGGGACTCCAGGGCTTACTGTAGCCTGAATGGCTACAATGTGCCTGCTGACTGTGATGCAGAGGGTCAAAGTTGACCCTCATAGTGCATTATGGGGCGAATCGAACTTCCAGAAAAGTTTGCCTGGCGCAGGCGAACGCGAACCCCCAATGTTCGCCTGGAACCGTTCGTCGGCGAACCGTTCGCTACATCTCTAGCTGTGGCTGTGCAGAATGAACACATTTACTTAATAAATTACAGTACATAATTGAAGTAACAGGAAATAAATAGAGGAACTGTCGTGAAAATCGAATAAAATGAGCCATAAATGACTTTTTTCTCCTATTTTACTGTCACTTACAGTAGGTAGTAGAACAGAACCGACAGGTTTTGGGCTAGTCCATCTCTTCATGGGGGATTCTCAGCATGGCCTTTATTCTTTATAAACACATTCCCTGAAAACGATTAATACAAAGATGCTGGCCAGCCTCCCTGCTCGCTGCACACTATTTTGGCAGTTGGACGGAGCAACTGCCATTTACTAAGTGTTTCTAAAAATAAAGAAAACCTTGAGAACCCCCCCATGGGAAGATGGGCCAGTCCAAAATCTGTCTGTAGTGTCTGATTTCTACTACTTACTATAAGTGACAGCAACATAGGAGAAAAGTAATTTGTGGCTCATTTTACTCTGAAAGAAAATTAATTCTTATTTGTATATGTTTACATGTATTTTAAATTTTAAGATTTTCGTGACAGAGGTCCTTTAAGTAAAATTAGTAACCCTTAACCTCCCCCCTCCTCCTTAACCCCTAACCTTAACTCCCCCCCCCCCCATCTCCCCCCTTCCCCTCCCTAACTCCTAACTTTAACCTCCGTCCTCCTTAACCCAACCCTTAGCCTCCTCCTCCTTAACCCTAACCATTCACCTCCCCTCACAACTCATAACCTTAACCTCCCCTTCCTTAACCACTAACCGAAGGGCGCCTCTAGCCATTTTGTCACTCCAGGCGAGAAAACCTATATTTCTGGACAGTTGCCATTTGTTTGGATTTTCCCACAGACTTTGACAGTTTGTGAAGGGCATGAATAATTTTGGACTGGGCACTTTTTGCTCAAATTTAAATAACAGCTAAGAAATGTTTTGTTTTGTTTTTTTCCACAATAATGCCTATTGTACATCGTCTTATTATCTTTTGGAGACACCTTTTGTATATCTTTTCCCATCAAAAAATTACTTTCTGGTTGAATAAAAGTAACTTTCATTCAAAATTTGCCAGGGGTATGAATAATTATGGGCAGCACTGTATATATGTATTAGCATCTCCTTATATGTGTTTTGATTGCATCAGCCACCCCGTGGCCTTTTGACATTTTGATTGCTTTGTAGGTATATACCTGCTATAGACTCTACTCACAGTGTGTTCTTACAATCAGCTAGCCAGTCCTGTGGGAATCGTTCCCACTTACCAGCAATCAGGTTTGTGTATGATGTTACAGAAGTATCTGGAGGATAGCGACACACCATTCCTTATACTTTATTGGAGTGGTGGGGGATCAATAAGGACTCCTCCAGTTTTATCCTATTGATATGTATTACACCAACACACACACATTGGGTTTTTATTACTAAAGTGTATACACGTTATACTGTACAATTTAGGACACTGTCCAATGGACCGTGTGCATTGGAGGTACATTTTAGTAAGCATGATTTTATTCTGAATTAAGAAAAAAAATGGAAAAATTCATTGATTCTCAGTTTTTGGCCATTATAGTGTTCAAATAAAATGTTCTAGTGTGGAGAAATCACACACATTTTATATGCCCATTTGTCCCGGATATTACCCTAGTACAATGTATGTCAACAATATTTTTTATTTGGAAATAAAGCACTATTTTTTTTTCCTTTTGGGACCATCACTAATTACAAGGCCATATTTGCAAAAATAACAGTAATATACCATATTTTCCGGACTATAAGACACACTTTTTCTCCCCCAAAAGTGGGGCAAAAAGTCCCTGCGTCTTATAGTCCGAATATAGGGAGTCCCCGACATATAATCGCCTGCCAATAGGAGCCGACGACTCGTCGCAAGGGACTCCCTGTATTGTCCATGGTCAGTGTATATAGAAATGAGCATCTGCAGCTGCGGGTAATACTCAAGTGATCCGGGGGTGCCCACGGTGGCTGCTGTTCCCGTCTGTCTCATCCTCCTCTGATGTTTTTTGTTCTCTTCTGCTTCCCTGACAAGATGTAATTAAGCTGCAGCAGCCGCAGACTTCACTCACCAACCTTGAAGCCCGCACAAGCAGCCGCTTGTCTCTCACTCCTTCCCCCTAGTCTTGTACTTCCTGGTGGCCTCATTATAGACACAGTCCGCACTAGGGGGAAGGAGTGAGATTCAAGCGGCTGCTTGTGTGGGTTCCAAGGATGGTGAGTGATGCCCATGGCTGTTGCCGCTTAATTACATCTTTTCGGGAAGCAGAAGAGAGTGCAGGACAGCAGAGGAGGATAACTTGGAAGAGAACAGTAGCCACCGTGGGTACCCCTCTGGTCACATGAGTAATACCCACAGCTGCAGATGGACAGAAGGGGGGACTGAATGACGACACGAGGGGAATAGAAGGATGACACAAGGGGGGGTATGAGGAGGCCACAGGGGGAAACAGAAGGATGACGCAAGGAGGGGGGAATAAAGAAGCTACAAGGGGGGACACAAGGGGGACAGTAGGAGGCCACAAGGGGAGGCAGGAGTAGACCACAAGGGGGAACAAGAAGAGGCCACAAGGGGTGACAGAAGGATGACACGAGGGGATATAAGGAGGACACAAAGGAGGCAAGGAGGAGGCCGCATGGGGGGACAGGAGGTGGACACAAGTGAGACAGGAGGAGGCTACAAAGGGGAAGAGGAGAACACCACAATAATTGGGGGGAGAACAACTGCAAGATGCCCCTGGACCATAGACGCACAAGGTTTAGTATTTAGTATATTTTTACTCCCCTGGCTTTTGCCCTCTAAACCTAGCTGCATCTTATAGTCCGAAGCGTCTTTTAGTTTGAAAAATATGGTACATATTACAAAAAGTTCAGTCCCTAAAGTAACTATGTATTTTTTAAAATATCATTTTTTTTAATATATGCAAGTGTTTTATTTTGGTAACTATGGGAGAGTAGGGGGAGATAAGGAGTTAATTGTTATGGGAAATGTATGTATTAGTGTGTAATGTAATGTGATAGGGTGTAATTTACTATTTGGCCACTAGATGCCCCCCCCCCCCCATTTATTTCTCTGTGTACTGAACATACACAATGGAATTAATGCATGTGTGTATTAATTTGATTTGTGGCAATGACCGCAGGCATCTCATTGATGCTGGCAATCATCGACACAGGCACTTAGATCAGTGAATGGGAACTGTATACCCATCTACTGATCTCCATACTAATGGGCGGTGACGGGAGTGCGCATTCGCAAGTGGGGAATGTGCACAGTGGCAGCCGAATATCTACATCCATGGGACTTCAGATATGTTCTGCAGGGTGTAGATATACTGCACGCTGTCCAGTAACTAGTTAATCAATATCCTAATAAAAATGAACTAGCTGGGATTGGTGAAATGTCTTTCTTTTCATAAGTCAGTGGAGATCTGCATGTAAGAAGACTATTATTCTCAAAAGGAAACTATATCATCATTAGACCTTAGGCACATTACAATAACGGGTGCTAGGCCTCGGCTGCTACGCCCCTCACAACTGCCCCCGCTCTGCTGCTGCATCGCCCGTACGGTCAGCGCGCATTTGCTTGTACGACCGCCGCAAGCATGTGCACATACGCAACGGCCGTAACGCGTATGCACTAATGCGTGCAGAAAAAAACATACAACATGCTTTTGATGTAAACAGTTTGATGTAAACAGTTTGAGAAATATAAGTTCTTTTCCTAACACAAATAAAATGAAATGTGAAAAGTAAAAACTAGGGTAGACCCACATTTTGAGCTTCTGGACTTGCCAAACTTAATTAAGCTTTTTTTCTGATCTGCTTTGATAAGTTCTATTTGGCAATTTTTGTTATCCAGAGTAGTCACAGCAGTTATCTTTTTTATCAATCTTTTTTTTTATTGAAGTAAGATAAGACAAATACAAAATGCAAGTTGGTGAGGTATTTGGGAACCAACGGTGTAATTTCTCTGGAGTCCTGTACCAGAGCATAAGCATTTTATAATGGTTTTCTTTGTGGATTGAGCATTGCGTAGATTTAGCGATAGACTGCCAGATCTTGGACCACATTGGAGCTGTGATATCCATAGAGAGGGCCTGAGACCAATATTCCATGTACTTGTTGGAAGGTAAAGTGTCTGCTGGAAATGCACAGAGCATTTTATAAATAGAGGAAATTAAGTGTGTCTGCATCAGGCCCTTCTTGCATAGACTTTCAAATGGGGTAGGTGAGGAGGTAAAGTCTGAATTTAGCAGTTATCTTTTTAAAGGTAACCCGAGGTGAGAGACATGGAGGCTGAAATATGCAGTTACAGTAGATCCATAAATATTTGGATAGTGACAACTTTTATTTCTCTTTTTGGTTCTCTACACTACCACAAGGAATTTTAAATGAAGATGTAGTTGAAGTGTAGACTTTCTGCTTTAATTCAGTGGGATGAACAAAACGATTGAATAAAAATGTCAGGCAACTAACGCAGTCCCTTCATTTTATGGGCTCAAAAGTAATTAATAAAATTAAATAGCTGGAAATAAAAAGTTGATTTCTAATACTTGGTTATAACCCCTTTGCTGGCAATGAAGTCTTGAACTCATTGACCTCACCAGATGCTGGGTTTCCTCCTTTTTAATGTTCTGCCAGGCCTTTACTGCATCAGCTTTAAGTTTCTGTTTTATTTGTAGGCCTTTCTGTCTAAAGTTTAGTCTTTAACAAGTGAACTGCATGCTCAATTGGGTTAGGATCAGGTGACTGACTTGGCCAGTCAATAATGTTCTACTTCTTTGCTTTTATAAACTCCTGGGTTGTTCTAGCTCTTTGTTTTTGGTCATTGTCCATCTATATCATTAAATTCCTCCCAATTAATTTGACTCCATTTAGGTGTTGTTGTTTTTTTGCATACAGTATGTCTCTGAACACCTCAGAATTCATTTGGCTGCTTCTTTCCTGTGTCACATCATCAATAAACACCAGTGTCCCAGTGGCACTGGAAGCCATGCATGTGCAAGCCATCACACTGCCTCCACAGTGTTTTACACATAATGTGGTATGGTTTGGATAATGAGCCATTCCACGCCTTCTCCATAGTTTTTTATTGTGATAATTCTGTTAGAGGATGATCTTGGTTTCATCTATCCAAAGGATGTTTTTTTAGATGTTCTGTAACTAAGTCCAAGCTAAACTTTTATTCTTGAGGCTTATGAGTGGCTTATACCTTGCAGTGCACTGTCTGTATTTACTTTCTTGCAGTCTTCTCTTTATGGTAGTCTTGGAGATCGTTACGCCTATTCCCTGGAGAGTGTTCTTCACCAAGTTGGTCATTGTGAAGGGTTTTCTCTTAACCATGGAAATAATTCAGAGATCATCCACCACTGTTGTCTTCCATGGGTGTCGAAGTCTTTTTGCATTGCTGAGTTCACCAGTGCTTGCTTTCTTTCTTAGGATGTATAAAACTGTAGATTTTGCCACTTGTAATATTGTAGCAATTTCTTGGATTTTTTTTATGTTTTTGCAGCTTAAAGATGGCTTCTTTCACTTGCATGGACAGCTCCTTTGATGTTGCCTGTTCACAGCAAAATCTTCCACATTCAAGCACCACACTTCAACTCAACTCCAGGCCTTTTAACTGCTTTGATTAATAATGGCAAAATGATGAACTTGCCCACACCTGCCTATGAAATAGCCTTTGAGTCAATTGTTTTTAAGCCCCTGAAATGAAGGGATTGTGTTAAATTGCTCTGGTCCTGAAGTGGTTAAGCCTAAAATGCTTTAATATAAGACCGAACCCCAGACCAAATGTCAAGACCAATCTAATTCTGGTACCTTAAGACTAATATCAGTGCTAACTCATCCTACACAAATCATGGGAAATTGGGGCACTTATCTATATAGTCTAACTTGAACCTAACGGAGGTTGTGCATTGTTTTAAAGGACTTCCGAGGCGAAGTTAAAAATCTATTTTTGTACTTGCCTGGGGCTTCCTCCAGCCCTGAGCAGTCGTTCCAGTCCTTTGCCGTAGCTTCGGTGGTCCTCGGCGTCCCCACTGGGCGCCCGCAATGATGGCGACCCACCGGCGGGGTCAGCTCTTCTGTTCCTGCATAGGCACTCATTCCCACGCGTCCATGTTGTCTGGCGCATACTGCATCTGCGCAGTAGTTGTGAGCAGGTGCATTATGCGCCCCATGACCCCACGCAGGCGCAAAAAAGCTGACCCTACTGGCGGGTCACCATCATTGCGGGCGGCCAGTGGGGCAACGAAGACCACCGGAGAGTGGTGTTGTAGGACTGAGATGGTTGCTCGGGTGGAAGAAGTCCCAGGTTGAGTAAAAAATAGATTTTTAACTTTGCTTCGGAAGTCCTTTAAGCATTGTGAGATTGATAACAGCAGGGAGAAGATCTCTATAATAATCCCTATGGCATTGCTTTAACTAAACAGAAAATAAAAAATAGGGTTCCTGTATTTAAATTTATACATGCTCTGACTGTAACTAGACTATGACAGGGGTGGGCAAGCTTTTTGACTTGAAGGCCACATGGGCTTCTCAGGTTTGACCAAAGGGCCAGACCAGAATAGGAGTGAGTGTGGCGTGCGCCGAAATATGTGAGGATGTGGGCGGTGCTAACTAATGTAATAGTGTAACGCAAAGACAATGGGCCCACTGTCTTTATTTTGCAGAGTTGCTGTCACATTTATTTGTTTTTCAATTGCAAAGTGCTGAAAAGTTATTTTAAAAAGAAGTTGAAAAATTATCTCCTAGGAAAAAACTCATGTGAAAAAGTGAATTGCATATGGGTCAATGCGTCAGTGTTTCCCCCAAAATGCACATAACCAGGCAGCGTTTCCTCCAAAATGCACATAACCAGGAAGTGTTTCCTCCAAAATGCACATACCCTGGCAGCGTTTGCTCCAAAGTGCAAATAACCTGGCAGTGTTTCCTCCAAAATACACATAATATGGCAGCCTATACCCCAAAAAGAAAATAACTTGGAAGCATTTCCTCCAAAATGCACATAACCTGGCAACGTTTCTCCAGAAAATAAATATAATGCGGCAGCAACTCTGCAAAAAAGATGATTGGCAGCATTTCCCCCATAAAATGAGGTAGGGTTCCCCTTTAATGCCCCCCCCCCTCCCCACAGATTGTACCCCCTAATATCTATTGTGTTTGTGGTGGCACCTGGAAATAAAAATAAAATACTCACCTGGCTGGAGACTGCTGCTCACTAGGTATTTGGCACTGATCCCCAATCTTGCAGCAGGTCCAGCTGCAAATCCCCAGTATTGACTGCCTGACAAGGGCAACAGGAAATTGCCGCAAGAGCCCATCACTGGAGACACAAATAGACTCCAGTGCTGGGCTTCAAACAGCATTTTTCTGTAGCCCCTCTGCCAGAATACAGACTCCTGCAGCCTGGAAAAGGTGAGCTGCGCGCGGTGAACTGGTGCTTCGTGGGTCTCGTCTTAGTTTCCGATTGGAGAAAGGTAGCGGAGGCGGGGAGTGGCGGGGGAGCCTGTAATGGAGTGACAAGCGCAGGTAAATAGCAGGCAGGTAAATAGCAGATTGTCGCTAGCCTGGCGGTATTTTGCTGGGGGTACAGCAGATCCCGGTGGGGCTGACGGGAGCAGCACAAGAACACAGAGGAATTGTGCACAGAACATGCCTCTGTGTCCTATATAAGATTTAAAAATGCTGTTTCGGGTTCTCTTTAAAGAATATCCGAGGTGACCTGATGAGATAGACGTGTTTGTACAGTGCCTAATTTTCTTGATCTCCAAATATGTAAAAATCAAACGGGAGGCCTAGATACCAAAATCTTTAGGAAACCGACTGCAACCAACTCCTTATTACATTGGGAAAGTTATCACCCAACCCCCTTAAAAGGGGGATACCGAGAGGTCAGTTTATTAGGGCAAGAAGGAATTGCTCAGATCCAACAGACTTTGAATCTGAATGCCACAACTTACACCAGAGATTTAGGGTAAGGGGATACCCGGAGAAAGCACTTACTGCAGCAGAAACTCAAGCTAGGATGTTGGAAAGGGGAGATGTATTAATTCCAAAAAGAACAAAAGGCACAGAAAGAATAGGAGATAAAGAGAATACGGTACGAATTATCAATACGTACACGGACAGATCAAATAATATAAGGAAATTGGTAGAACGACATTGGCCTATTCTACAACTTGATCCACAATTAAATGCTCTCCTGCCACCAACTCCCCAATTTACATACAGAAAGGGTAAACATTTGAGTAATGTACTGGTGCATTCCTATCTTCCATCCAAAGGGACAAAATTTAAAGAGAAGAAAAGAACTTGGCTAAACCCCACCCTTAATGGGATGTACAAATGTGGCAAATGCAAAGTCTGTACTAATGTACATAAATGCAAAGAATTCATGGCCCCTAAAAACAATAGGATCTATAGATTGTTGGACTTCTTTAACTGTGATACGGAAGGAGTAATCTATGCACTAACATGCCCGTGCCCCCTTGTATATGTGGGGGAAACTACAAGAGCTGTTAAGACCAGAATTTTGGAACATTTAGGTGACATCAAACATAAAAGGAACACACCGGTAGCAAGACATTTCTTGGAAAAACATGGAGGTGATGCGACCCTTCTGAGATACTGGGTAATACAGCAATGGAAATTGGGCCCCCGAGGTGGTAATTTGGATCTTAAACTTAGACAACTTGAGGCGAAATGGATCTATAGATTGGGTACTTTATCACCAACAGGTCTAAATGAAGGGTTCACATTCACTCCGTTTCTATAGAGATTTAATATGGGAATTGTCATAAAGAAACTAATAAAGTATCTGTGGGACGATATCTTTGGTCACAAAATTAAGTAGGAGATGAATTGTCTATATGTAACATAAGACAGATCCATTTTGATGTACATCATTGGATAGTAATATAACTTTGATCTCCTGTGAAATAAGCACTCTGCCATTTTAAACGAATGGAGCCTAGAATTGAAGTGACCTTATAAGAATAATTGTTTTTTATATGTATCTGACAAGAGCTATGGGAATCGATTTGTAACCAATAAGCTAATATATATCCCACTGTGAGAGGAGTTTAATGATATAGATTAGGAGTGATAAGAATATCAGAGTGTTTGAACCCTAAAAGAATTAGGTTATCAGGATAATACAGACCCCACTGTGAGTAGTTTATTTGGATGATGTAAACCAGTAGTGACAGGATTAATCGCAATATCACAGTATTGAACCATAAAAGAATCAGCTACATGTCAAACAGATATTTATTGAAAATCAGGAGAAAGAAGATTATTGCCTTTATTATGAAGCAGTATCTCTCAAATCTGTATGTGAAGAACATACTATGTAGAAGGCGCTGGTTATTAATGAAGAGGTGACTGTGTAGAAGGAGCTGGGTTTTATATAAATAATCTGGCGACTCTATGTATACGAGTCGTGTGGCTGTGTACAAAATGAGTCGACTCTTCCCAGTTCAAAGTCCGCTTAAAGTGGATCCTAAGTTGAGCCGCGCGAAAATGTGCAGCGCGGCTCAAATGATTCACTTAGAATGAGTCTTATGGTGTGACTCATTCACAGTGGCTCTAAATGACTCAATGTAGCGCTGGACTGATTCAGCCCCCGCCCTGTATGCCTATGCCAGCACAAAGGGCTGAGCTGATTGGCGAACCTATGACGGAGGCAAAGGAGCTGTCTTCGGATTGGCTGGGCGGGTAGTAGCAAGTTATGGGTGACCCTGACCAATCAGATTCGCGGATTCTCGGCGTTCTCGGAGATGCTATATAAGCAACTCCGTTGAGTCAGTAATAAGGAGATGGGTCCACAGAATATGTAAGCGTACATGCATTCTGTAAATTTGGGGACATTGCGAGGTTTTGAAAGTGAAAACTGAGAAACTATGGAAGCAGATGGAGATCTCTTGGGATTGGTCACATTGGGAAACTGACATTATGGCCAACGACTCACAGGCCAGATCAGTGATACAGGGGTGTGTTTTTGACACGCCCCTAGACATGTGACACAGCATGAGTATAAAAAGACTCCATTTCAGCCAGTCTTGTTTTGACTGCTGTCATGAGCAGACATGCTCTATGATTCTCTGTTGTATTGTTTAATGTAATTGCACCTTAGCACTCTGCACTATGCACTTATGCACAGCACTTTATTCCCTTGAAAAAGCTTCCGCAAGGAAGTGAAACATGTCGGGTTTTTGTCTAGGTGGGGGGTATTTGTAATTACTATAAGTTATACCAGACTCAGGGGGAGGAGATATTCTCCGTTATGACTTATTATTGACCCCGAGTTTGTTAAAAATGAGAACAAACATATATTGACAGTCAGTCTATTGTACATTGCTCTATTTTAGAGGAAATTATTAAAAGTTATATTTTAATACGACCTATTTAGGAAGAGAAAATTGTTTATTCGTACAGTGCCTAGCACACAAATAACTATGCTGTTTTCCTTGTTTTCTTTCTCTGCCTGAAAGAGTTAAATATCAGGTATGTAGGTGGCAGTTCCTGTCTGAGTCGGGACTGAGTCAGACTACAGTGTGACCCTCACTGATAAGAAATTACAACTATAAAACCCTTTCCTAACAAAAAATGGCTTCTGAGAGCAGGGAAGAGATAAAAATGTTCAATAGTTCATAGGTTTTAGCCCTGGCGTACTTAAATGAATGTGTCATTGAGCAAAAACAATAAAACAGTAAAAACTTGAAAAGTAGATTTCAATATAAAATAAAACTGTGGAATATCTTAAAAAGTCATTTTTAGAAGAAGGAGGATAGATACAATTGTATATTTCATTGTTATTTTCTCCTCGAGTGTCCTTTAAGTGTCGTATAGATTAAATATTTTGTTTTTTAATTAATTTCATGGATTGTGTCTCAGGTCTCTTTTGATCACTGAAATCAATCTTGAACACCTCTGATAACTAGTTTGCCAGGTGAGCCCGATTAAAGGAAAAACTACTTAAAGAGGAACTCCAGTGAAAATAATGTAATAAAAAAAGTGCTTCATGTTTACAATAATTATGTATAAATGATTTAGTCAGTGTTTGCTCATTGTAAAAGCTTTCCTCTCCCTGATTTACATTCTGACATTTATTACATGGTGACATTTTTACTGTGGGCAGGTTATGTAGCTGCTGCTAGCTGTTTTGGCTGTTAGAGACAGCTGTAAACAGCTAATTCCTGTCTGTGAACCTTGTTACATTGTAAAAAACTGCCAAAAGTACCACGGTCCCAGAGCTTCTTGTGGGAGGGGTTTCAGCACAAAATCAGTCATACAGCGCCCCCTGATGGTCTGTTTGTGAAAAGCAATATATTTCTCATGTAAAAGGGGGTGTTAGCTACTGATTAGGATAAAGTTCAATTCTTGGTTGGAGTTTCTCTTTAAAGAGACTCTAACAACATGTTCAGCCTTATTTCTTCTATCCTATAAGTTCCTATACCTGTTCTAATGTGGTCTGTCTTACTGCAGCCTTTCCTAGTTGTACAGTGGCTGTATTATCTCTGTTATATAATCTAATACTCTTTCCTCTGACGGCTTTGTCGGGCTCAGGCAGGAATGTGCTGTGTACTGTTATAGGCAGAAGCTATACACACCCTCTCCACGCTCCCTCCAGGCTCTGTATGAGTCACAGACTGAGCTCCTCTCAGCCTATCACATTCTGGTTAGCAGCTATGTCTTTTGTTTGTAAATGCTGCCTAAAACTGGCAATTACAAGCCAGGATTGCAGCAGGCAGTGGCAGAAACAGCACAGAGGGGCCCAGGAAAACATAATGAATGGTATGCTTTTTATTGTAAGAATTTTAGAGTACAAATTCTCTTTAATACATTATTAAGCAGTCCACCACTTTCAAGCAATATGAGAGAGAAAATGTTCTCTGCTGTCGAAAAATGTGAAATAGTTACAGTGGTTTGCAAAAGTATTCAGCCCCCTTGAAGTTTCCACATTTTGTCATATTACTGCCACAAACATGAATCGATTTTATTGGAATCCCACGTGAAAGACCAATACAAAGTGGTGTACTCATGAGAAGTGGAACGAAAATCATACATGATTCCAAACATTTAAAAAAAAAAAAAATAACTGCAAAGTGGGGTGTGCGTAATTATTCACCCCCCTTTGGTCTGAGTGTAGTCAGTTGCCCATAGACATTGCCTGATGAGTGCTAATGACTAAATAGAGTGCACCTGTGTGTAATCTAATGTCAGTACAAATACAAATACAGCTGCTTTGTGATGGCCTCAGAGGTGCAAACCACTGTATGTGTATACACCTATTTGATTATAGTCAGCTGGTTTTCATAGATTTTTTTTTTTGCATGTGTTTCTGTAGTAACATGTGTACGGTATTTAATGTCCCCTCATAGGCAATTGCACCTCACATTTGTAGTTTTAGTCAAATATCACCATATTTAACACCTACTTCCTGACCACCAGCTATAGGCTAACACTTTGTGCCCACTCTACAGACACGTCTACAACTGTCACAGGCACATTCCTCATCGTGCAATACTTTAACTTATATAAAATACAGAGAGGACAAATGCTTTTGGTTTAGTGGTTTAATTTTTTTTTTAGGCTGCCATTTTAGCAAAACAAAACTAACCGTTCACAGCAGGAACTGTTATATAATGGAGGTAGGACACATTAAGTATCGTCCACAAACAATTCTGGTGATATACTGTTTGACTGCCTGGAATCTCTTGGTGTGGCCTGTTGTAACCACTACCTTGACCACTTAAATCTGTATACACTGGTGTGTCCGGAGAGGGTTCTTGTGGGTTGGATGTTCTTGGAGGCATAGGTGGTTGGATGGGTGGATAGTACTGCTCTGCAGACATATGAGGATAAGGTGGCATACTTTGCATTGAGTACTGATGTGAGTTATAGACAGGTTGACTATAGTAAGGTTGATGTACTGGGTGCCTGTATGGCTCATGATGTTGACCCATATGACTATTGCCATAATATGCAGTGTTTTGGTTTTGCAAAGGTTGGTCTGGTGTCATAGATTTGTTCAAAACCTCAAACATATCACGTTTAGCTAGCAACAATTTCTCATCAGGAAGTTTTTGCAAAGATGGCACTAGACTCGAGAGAAATTGAGTACAGGGCTCATTCAGTGCATCAAACACTTGATTTCTTTTTTTCCATGTTTGTGACAGCTTTTTCTATGGAAGTGACCATTTTCATGTCATATTCTGCTCTACTCATGCCTCTTCCTGATTTTTTGTACTGATAGCTGGGTCTACTTCTGTATGACACATTACGTGTAACTGGTGGTGACGTGTGGATGGGCTTTCTGGGGAGTGCATGGGTATGTTCGGCTCTTTTTCCTGCACAGATGTTGTGCTAGTACTCTGGGATGAAGGATCACTGATATCTAAATTTTCATTTGAAGCTCCTAGGGTCTCTTCATCAGGAAAGATGTCTTCAGTACTGTTAACAAAAGAGAATAGTAATAATCCTCACCCTATTCATTGTAAGCATCATGGCTTACCCCTGCATCAGTGCCCATACTTACACTCCAGTAGTAATATGTGCCTTGAGGAACACCAATAACTTTGCAAATTTGTATGGTTTGCGTATGCTAGCGGCAGCACCACTTCTTTCTTATGAATTTCACGAACAGACTTCCATCGGGTCCTCAATTGTTCAACTGAAAAAAACAATACATTAATGTCACTAATGTATTTCAATGTGATGATTACTAGCAACGTCCTGTTGCTAGTAATCATCACATTGAAATACATTAGTGACATATGCAGCACTACATTGTACATACAGGTAGTTGAAAGCCAACATCCAAAGCATTGTGTTGTACACCTGTACACATGTGTGGATGGAACTACTAGAGAGACAGCTTCACATCCATGGGCCATGGCTTTGGCTTAACACCCGTGCCCCTGCCTATCCCTGCACCTTCCTGGATGATGAGGTCTTTGACCTTTGTTATCGTGCTATGAGGCCTTTCACAGATGAAATCATGCAAATTAACGCAAAATGATAAAAAAATGTACTAAAAATAAATTGAAAAAGGTGTAAAAAACATCTTTGCCATTATTGCTAACAAATGGCGGGTATGTGAATGTTATCAATGGGACATTGCTTACCATGTTGAGGTTAAAGAGGCACATTTTAGCAGATTGCATTATAGCATATTATTCCACATTGCAGGTTAAAAAAAAAAAAAATATATATATATATATATATATATATATATATATATATATATACATACATACACATATACACACACATACAGAGCCCCCTGATGATCCGTTTGCAAAAAGGAATAGATTTCTCATGTAAAAGGGGGTATCGGCTACTGATTGGGATGAAGTTCAATTCTTGGTTACGGTTCCTCTTTAAGTGTTTAACTCTGCTGTTTTTTTTATTTTACACTAACCACCTTTCAGTGTTTTGACAGATCTGATTTACCTAATGATGAATTCCTGAGTGATGACTTAGACTACATGATTGCTATGGAAACTACTCTAGCAGGAACTTCCGCCCCTCCACATAGCCCAACCTTTAGTAGTCGACCAATTCCTAGTACTTCACAGGAAGTGAAGGTTTTATGTTTAAGAAGTGAAGATGATCCAGAAAGGGAGATTCCTGGTACGCCCCCCAATAAAAAGGTAAAATAGAACCTAATTTGTGTATAAACTAATGTTAGAGAGATTCACTGTAGATTAGACAATGTAATTTATCATTTTTTTAAAAGATCCATATGCATACGCATTCACACCCACATATGCAACTGCGGTAACACATACCCACCCGCACACACCCCCCCATCCTGTAATGTTCAACGGCCGCCAGTATGCCGTGCATGCACACTGGCAAAAAGACACGGACAGGGGACGCAGGTACATGGGTTTTATTGTATAGGATGCATTTTATAGGCAAATACAACAGAAAAGAAAAAAAATTCTATACACTATTTCTCCAATTCCATCCTCTATAGTTTTAAGCAATGCTACTATAAACAAAACCCACCTATTTTATTTGCCTATTAGTCCCAGCTATCACAGCATTTAAATTATGTTCCTAGTACAATGTATGGCAATCAATATATTATGTGGAAATAAAGGTGTTGTAAGGCCTGATGTCACGATTGTGGAACTTTCCCCGTTTTCAGCGCACAACGCGTGCGCTGACACGGCGGAGATCCTCCACAAGCGTATAATTTGCAGGAACCCAGCAAAAGGTGCTACGCACCTGTAGAGGGAAATTCCTGTCGGCAGATGGCGCTGGGGAGTGCAGAGGAACCAATCCTCTGTACCTCCACAAGTGCCAGACAGGAATTGTACGAAGCGCAGAACGCAATCGCAAGAGAGGCGATTGCGAATGAGATTGAGCAAAAGGGATAGGTTGTATGTGTGTGCGCCAATCCAGTCGCCACCCCGCGACCGCGCACACACAACAGCAGATACGAAATAGGAACGCGATCGCGAGAGGTGCGATCGCGAGACGTGACACAAGGCAGAACAGAATAGAATACGAGGGTAGCAAAGGCACAGCAAATACAATAAGGAGATACGGAAAATAACAACCGCTAGCTAACCGCGAACACCGCACTCATTCGCAACAGTGCACGCGGTTATGCGCGATCTCCACGTGATAAGCACAATAGAGACAAGCACGCCTAACTAACCATAAACAGACAAACATGAAACAGGGGACGCGAGCGCTTGCTTAACGGTTACCTCACCGAGCCTGTAGCAAGCGCAGCGGACAAGACAGACACACGAAAAACAGGAACTAGGCAGAAAGGATCCACCGCTCTTCCGCCAGAGCAAGTGTGATCCAAGCAGGAACACAGATCAGAAAGATCCACAGCCGCTAACTCTAGCGGCTAGTGCGATCTAAACAAGACAGAGCGATTCGCTATCAACCGCCGCTGGTGACAGCGCAATCGCGACCGACAAGACAGAACAGAAGGATCCCCAGCGCTCGCACAAAGTAGCTAGCGCGATCCCACTAGACAGAACAGAAGAGATAGCTGGTAGCAACCGCTGCACCAGCTATACTCCAAGAACATAGATCAGAACCATTTCCTGTCAACCACCATAGGGACAGGACAATGGCAAACAGGCAAGACAAGACAGAACGGGCAATACAGATAATACAACCTGACTGGGCTAGAAGGGGAGCCTAAAGCAACCCCCAGGAATTAACTATACTAGATAGCAATGGCTGACACTCCAGCAGTGTCCATCAGGAACTGAGCATGGAAGGGAAATGACCAGCAAAGCATTCTGGGAAACATAAAGCTCTTATAGTGCCAGTCATCAAAGAAGGCAGGTAGGGGATTTGCATAACGAATGTATGCAAATTCCCCAGCAAGAGAACAGAACAGAAACTTGCAATGAAAAGACAGGTCTCTGTTCCAGAGACCTGCAGCCCACAGACTAGAGGAATGGACAAACAGCTGTCTGCCTGTGCAGCCAGCTGAGTGGATCATCACACCTGACAGGTTATTTCCTGAATCAGTCTCTATGCCCCAATCTAGTGCCGCAGCTCTGAGCTCCGCCCACGTCTTCACCTATAGACAAGTCCCCGCTTGAACAGGACACTGAATCAGTCTCCTGACTGGCAGTTACCACCAGGGCTTAACGTGCAAGGCATACAGACTGAAGTAGAGAGAACAACAACCCGCCAGGACCTCAATGAGGCTAGTAACACAGTTCAGATAGTTTATAAGTAACACAAAGGGCAATTAACTTGATTCAGGAGGATGAGGCCTCAGTGTCGATTGCCAGTAATGACAGATGTATCAGGAGCAGGCAGTTAGGGATCCAGGCAGATTTTTAGAGAGTTCATGCAAAGTCAACAAAGAAACATGAAATGAGTCAACATCTTTCATGATAGTGGGCAATTTTAGTCTGTAAGTTATCTTATTGATTTTCTTTAGGATAGGCAAGGGCGCCTCTAGCCATCTTGTCACTCCAGGTGAGAAAACCTGTGGCGCCCCCCCACCCCAATGGTGCCCCCCCACCCACCCCAATGGTGCCCCCATGAAAATAATTGGAATGTGGCAGCGCTTCACCAAGAAATAACCATAATGTGTCAATGTTTCACCAGAAAATAATTGTAATGATGCAGTGTTTCACCAGAAAATACATGTGAGAAAGAAAATACATGTAAGGAAGAAGCACATGGGGGACATAGGAAGGCAAAGCGGGCCAGAAGGAGGAATGAGGGCCAGGAGAAGTCAAAGGAGGACAGGAGGAGGCACATGGGGACAGCAAGAGGCACACAGGGGGACAGAATGAGGCACAATGGGGGACAAAAGGAGGCAGAATGAGACACAAAGGAGGACAGAAGGAGGTACACAGAGGAGCAGCAGGAGGTACAGGGGGACAGGAGGAGGCATAAGGGCCAGATGGAGGTGAAAGAGAGGACAGAAGGAGGGACAGGGGGACTAAGGGAGGCACACAGGGGGACAGAAGGAGGCACAAAGTGAGGCAGCAGGTGGCACAATGGGGACAGACTGAGGCACAAAGAAGGACAAAATGAGGCACAGAAGGAAAGAAGTACATAGGAAGGCAAAGCGGGCCAGAAGGAGGAACGAGGGCCAGGAGAAGTCAAAGGAGGACAGGAGGAGGCACATGGGGACAGCAAGAGGCACACAGGGGACAGAAGGAGGCACAATGGGGGACAGAAGAAAAGCACAAAGGGGGGGGGGGCAGTAGGAAGCAGAGGGAGACAGTAATAGGCACAAAGGGGGACAGACGTATGCACAAAGTGGGGCAGAAGGAGGCACAAAAGGGGGACAGAAGACGGCAGAGGGGGGTGTAAGGAGGCACAGGGAGACAGGAGGAGGCACAGGGAGACAGAAGGAGGCACAGGGGGACAGAGGAAGGCACAGGGGACAGAGGTAGCACATGGGGACTGAAGAGGCACAAAGGGAGGCACAGGAGGACAGAAGGAGGCAGAGTGGGACTGAAGGAGGAACAGGTGGCAGAGGTAGCACAAGGGGGCAAATAAAGAAAAGGGACATAAGGAGCCACAGGGGGACAGAAAGAGGCACAGAAGGAGGCAGAGGTGGCACAGGGGGACTGAAGGTAGTGGCTGGATGGTGTAATGGTTAAGGGCTCTGTCTCTGACACAGGAGACCATGGTTCGAATCTCGGCTCTGCCTTTTCAGGAAGCCAGCACCTATTCTGTAGGAGACCTTGGGCAAGTCTTCCTAACACTGCTACTGCCTATAGAGCGCGTCCTAGTGGCTGCAGCTCTGGCGCTTTGAGTCCGCCAGGAGAAAAGCGCGATATAAGTGTTATTTGTCTTGTCTTGCCAGCCAGCGCCCTGCTCTGCACTAATAGCTGAATTCCGGAGTTCCCCAATACCAGCAAGTCTCTCTCTCAATCAACATCTGCTGTCACCTCATCTGATGATCCATTCCTCTTATCATGATCATACAAGTTGATGTGAGAAATACCAGGGATTTACATTACAAAGCAGATAGAACTAAGTTCCACTGAGTTTTAATGCAGGCATTCAAAGACATCAGTGAACTCTGCTAATTTCTTCACTTTCTCCTTTACAGCTGTGACACTGACCCCAGCAGCTGTAAATTACACTTTCTTATCTCTAGTCTACTTAAATTTATGGCTTTAGGGTTTTTTTTTCTTCCTAGCCAGCAGTGGTCTCAGTTAACTCTTTCCTGACTCATTTTCTGTTCCTACCATCTATGAGAGGAATAAAAATGCTGTTTGCTTTACTTTCATTGCTAAACTGTCACTGTCACCTGAGCTGTTACTACCTCTATGCTAGTGTGTATAGTTTGGCATCCTTCTCTTTTCCTGTAGCAGTAAAGCATTGTACCATTTTAGCCACAGCGAAAGCAGAGTTTTGAATGAGGATTATACCATTTATTGGCTTAAAAGAAAAAAAGTAATCTTTCTGTGAATAAGCCTTCTTAAGACTTTGTTCCTGTATACTGTCAATATGTTAGAGCAAACCACCATATGTACTTTCAACATTCAAAAGAGATACATAGATTTTTCAAATATAAATAAATATCATTCAAATGCTTTAAAGTGGAGCTGAACTCTTGCACAGGACAGAAGGAAAACATAGTAAAATCTACCTTGTATGTTTTTAGAGAGCCTGTGTAATCCCCCCTCATCTGTGTCTAATCTGAAGTTGTAATTTGATCTCTCCTGTGTCCCCTGACTGCCACAACATCTAAGCTCATTTGAAAGCACAGGATGTTAACAATATGTCTGCTTCCATGAAAGCAGGAAGTAGACACTGCCGATTTATTGCATGATTTGTATCAGCTGTAACAAAGAAATATTTTTTTAAAAGGTTATGTTATTGTGTATCTTTTGAAGCAGAGAGGAAGTTCTGAGTTCAGGTCCGCTCTAATTACAACCAAACATCCAAAGTGGGTATTGACAGGATGTTTGCTACATACCTGTTCTCTGTTTCTCTCCATTGAGCTGTCCTGTCATCTGTTTGTGGCTCTGACTGCAGGCAGTCGCAGAGGACAAAGAAGCAGCGCATGCTCTGGCCACTTGCGACTTGCGCAAGTTTTCTGCTCCTGCCCAGATGTGCACAGCAATCAACGCCAGTACAGTGTTATGCATTCTTGACAAGTACATATATCAGCGTCATTTCTCAAGTATGCATGCCCAGAACACTATTGGCTGCTGTGCACATTCGGGCAGGAGCACAAATTGCAGGAATTATTGAGCAGACAGAGCATCCTCTGATTCTTGGCTGAATGGGAGGCAGAGCAGCACAACTGAAATGAGCTCATTCAAACCAATGATCGATAGTCAGTGTTGGGCAGAATGTTTTTTGGTAGTGGTGGTGGTGGCGGGGGGGCGCGGTAGATGACAGCAGGCCTAGGGCACTGGAAAGTACAAATCCGGCCCTGAATAGAACACCAACTGGGCGGGGCTTAGCTCAGGGTGGAGTTTAATTTGAGGCAGGGCTTAATCCAGCAATATGGCGCCCCCCAGGACCAATGGCCTGTACTGCCTATGCCTAGAGGCTCCCCTGAGGATGGGATATGGACCAATAAACTTAGGACCCAATTTAGCAGATGGTTTACGGAGAGAAATATGTCAAGTAGAAACCCATACTAAATCCCCAGGAGAAAATTCTTCCTGAACAGATCTGTGCAAGTATGAAAAAAAAATGTGGTTACTGACAGCAGTCTTAATATTCTCCTGTACCTGTTTCCATACCTGGTCACAACGTGAACTCCATTCTTCCAGGTCCGGAGGATTGGATGTGCTAGATATATTTACGTTTGGCAGTTAACCCCATGACAACTTGAAATGTGACATTTTTGTTCAACTGTTAACCTGATTATTAATGGCAAACTCAGCAAAAGTTGAATTTGTCAATCCTCTTGACAACTAGCAACAAAACATCTCAGATATTGTTCAAGTAATTGATTCATTCTTTCAGTTTGACCATTTGTCTCTGGATGGAAACCTGAAGAGAAGGAAACAGAGATTCCCAAAATATCACAGAAAGCTCGCCAGAATTGAGACACAAACTGTACCCTCCTATCAGAAATCACATTTTCAGTAAGTTGAAAATATTTTCAACAAAAATGTTAGCTAATTCTTTAGCTGAAGGACGTTTGGGCAACGAGCCAAAATTAGCTATTTTGCTAAATCTATCCACCACTACCCAGATAATAGTTTTACCCTGAGAGCTTGGTAGATCAACAATGAAATCCATGGAGATGTCCATGGTTTCTCAGGAATGAGTAGTGGAAGTAGATTACCTTGAGGAGCAGGACGCAATGATTTACTGCGAGCACAGACCGACCAAGATTTAACAAATGCAATAACATTTTTATTCAAGGAAGGCCACCAGACATGTCTCTTTAACAATTCAATTGTTTTCTCTTCCCCGGGATGACCCACTGACTTAACTTCATGAAATTGTTTTAAAGAGAACCCGAGGTGGGTTTGAAGAATATTATCTGCATACAGAGGCTGGATCTGCCTATACAGCCCAGCCTCTGTTGCTATCCCAAACCCTCCTAAGGTCCCCCTGCACTCTGCAATCCCTCATAAATCACAGTCACGTTGCTGACAAACAGCTTGTCAGAGCTGGCTGTGTTTATCTCTATAGTGTCAGTCTGCTTCTCTCCCCGCCTCCTGCAGAACTCCAGTCCCCGCCTGCATCCCTTCCCTCCCTGCTGATTGGAGGGAAGGGACGGGGGCAGGGACCGGAGCTATGCAGGAGGCGGGGGAGCAGCTGAGACTGACACTACAGATGTAAACACAGCCTCACAGCACGGCTGTGATTTATGAGGGATTGCAGAGTGCAGGGGGACCTTAGTGGGGTTTGGGATAGCAACAGAGGCTGGGCTGTATAGGCAGATCCAGCCTCTGTATGCAGATAACATTCTTTAAACACACCTCGGGTTCTCTTTAAAACTTGGAGTCTAAAGCCTCATCTACACGGGTAGATGAGGCTCCGATCCGGCGGCTCGATTAGCCGCCAGATCGCCTCTTCCGCGTGCCCGCTGCGTCCCCCGGATTCGATTCCCCGCTCGTCCCCGCCGGCGCCGCTTATCTTCCGCTCGATTCTTTGCCATTGTCCCCTCGCGGGGGGCGAGCAGGGAATCGGCGGTTGGGAGATCCGACCTGCGGCTCGATTGATAAGCCACATCGCCGCCTCATCTACGCGTGTAGATGAGGCCTTAGATTCATTGGAACAAAGAGCTTTTCAAGTGGCTTTCCTTGAGGTACTTGAGCTTCAGACAACTGAGAGCATAATCAGGAGATAGCTCACAAGCAGCAATAATACATCTCTTAGGAATCAGAGGAACAGAATCACTACCAGAGACCTCTTTTTTTGAAACAGCGAGATAAGGCATCAGCCTTTAAATTTTTTGAACCAGGTTTATACGTAATGACAAAATTAAATCTAGAAAAGAACAGAGCCCAACGGGCTTGTCTAGAATTCAAGCGTTTAGCATTTTCAATATATTCAAGGTTTTTTATGATCAGTGTAAACAGTTACCGAATTTTCAGCCCCTTCCCACCATTGTCTCCATTCCTCCAGAGCAAGTTTAACCCTTAAGAGTTCTCTAATTCCAATATCATAATTTTTCTCTACTTGAGAAAACTTCTTAGAGAAAAATGCACAGGGATGTAACTTCTCTGGATTACCTGAATACTGAGACAATACTGCCCCCACACCAATTTCAGATGTGTCTTCCTCCACAAAGAATGCTTTCCTGACGTCAGGATGAACCAATACAGGAGCTGAACAGAAGGCCTCTTTCAGTTCCTGAAAGGCTGAAGTAGCAGATGAGTCCCACTGGGCAGGATCTGCTGCTTTTTTGGTAAGGTCACTGAGGGGTGCTACCTTGGAGGAAAAGTTTTTAATGAACTTCCTGTAAAAATTAGCAAACCCTAAAAACATTGTAGTGCTTTTAAATTGTTTGACTGAGACCAATCCTAAACAGCCATAACCTTTTTATCATCCATGGTTAGACCAGTGTCAGAAATTACTTAAAGGGAACCTAAACTGAGAAGGATGCAGATTTTTCCTTTTAAAATAATACCAGTTGCCTGGCAGCCCTGCTGATCCTGTGTCTCTAATACTTTTAGCCACAGCCCCTCAACAAGCATGCACATCAGGTGCTCTGACTGAAGTCAGACTGGATTAGCCGCATGCTTGTTTCAGGTCTGTGATTCAGCCAATACTGACCAGATAGATCAGCAATTCTGCCAGGCAACTGGTGTTGATTAAAAGGAAACATTCATATTCCTCTCAGTTTAGGTTCCCTTTAACCAAGAAAGTCAACCTGATTTGTTTCAAATACACCTTTCTCAAGTCTGGCATACAAATGGTTTTCTCTGAGTTTGGACAGTACCTTTCTCACGTGATCACGATGTTCATTCAAAGAAGAATAAATGAATATGTCATCAAGATAAATAACCATAAATCTTCCCAAGAATTCACTAGAGGTATCATTAACATAATCTTGAAATTCTGCTGGAGCATTACATAACCCAAATGGCATGACTAAATATTCATAATGACCATCTTTAGTATTAAAAGCGGTTTTCCACTTATCTCCTTCTTTATTACAGATAAGGTTATAAGCACCTCTCAGATCTAGTTTAGAAAAAACCTTGGCTCCCACTTCTTGAGAGAATAAATCATCAATTAATGGCAAAGGATAACAATTTTTTACCGTGATCTTATTCAATCCTCTATAATCGATGCAGGGTCTTATGCTGGGCATACACGGACAGTTTTTGCGCTGGTATCGAGCCAGCGCGTCACTGCTCGTCCGCGCGGATCGATTGCCGCTCATCCCCGCGGGTGCTGCTAATGAGCCGCTCATTTCTTGCCATTGTTCTCCCCACCGTATCGAGTGCAGTATCGATCCGGCGGGGTATCGGACAGGTTGAATATTATCAATCGCGCCATCAGCGGCTCAATTTATAATGTAAAAGTTACCGTGTATGCCCAGCATTAGTCCCCCATTTTTTTCCTCGACAAAAAATAACCCTGCACCGGCTGGAGAGGAGGAAGGCCTAATAAAAATGTTTTTGTAAATTCTCTTGAATACACTACCTCATGGCTTTGTCTTCAGGACTGGTCAAATTATAAAGACGGCCACGAGGGGGCATAGTTCCAGAGTGGAGTTCAATGGCACAATCATAAGACCTATGTGGTGGAAGTTTATTAGCCGCCTGTGGAGAAAAAACATGAGCAAAATCCTGATACACAGTGGGTAATTTCTCAAGCTCAATACTGGTCTGAGCAACAGTAATTCTTTCAAGACAGGAATTTTCACAGTGTGCAGACCATTTATCAGTTGTCCTAACTGCCAATCAAACACCGGATTGTGTTGTTTGAGCCAGGGCATACCCAATACTACATCATAAGAGGGCATATCAAGACAATAAAACTTAATTTTCTCAACATGTCTGGCTCCCACCAATACTGTAATTTCTGAGGTTAACGACAGAGATTGACCTTTTTGTAAAACTGAATCATCAATAGTAGTCATACAAATCTTCAGATACTGCAACAGTAGGAATATGTAATTGCAACGCTAGGGATTTGTTCATGAAATTACCTACTGCTCCACAAATCACAATAACAAAAGCAAGACAATTGTGGATTGTTTCACCAACCTTAATGGAGATTGGCAACATCATGCATTCAGATTTAAAGAGAATCTGTACTCTAATATTCTTACAATAAAAAGCATACCATTCTATTCATTATTTTCTCCTGTGCCCCTCTGTGCTGTTTCTGCCACTCTCTGCTGCAATCCTGGCTTGTAATTAACAGTTTTAGGCAGTGTTTACAAACAAACTAACCAGCTTCTAATAGGCTCAGCTAAGCATAGTGTGTGAGTCATTCAGAGTGTGCAGGGGGCCTGCAGAGGGTGTGTATCGCTTCTACCAATCACAAGCAGCCCTGCACATTCCACACAATCAAGCCTTAGCCCGACAAACAGGACAGAGGAAAGATACATTGATTTATTACAGAGACAGTGCAGTTAGGAAAGACTGCAGTAAACCAGAGCAGATTAGAACAGGCATAGGAACTTATAGGATAGAAGAACTAAGGCTGAAAAATTTGTTACAGAGTCTCTTTAAGAGAAAAAGAAACTGCCTGCTTAGATGAGTTTCCTCAGCCTCATCTAAGCGTGGAAGTTTTCCGGCTTCTTTTTATTTGGGCAAGCAAGCGCAAAGTGTCCTGTACCCCCACAATAGCAACATAACCCCTCATTCCTTATTTTAGATTTCTCAGCTACTGATAACTTAGAGACACCTAACTGCATAGGTTCAGGATTGTCAGCCACAGAAACTGGAGGGACAGATGGAGTTGGTGTAACTGAGGAGGACCAGACTGGTTTCCAGGAAGGTGATTTCTCCTGACGTCTTTCTCTCAGACGTCGGTCAATCTGAATGGTAATATGGACTAACTCTTTTAGGGTATCGGGTACTCCCACTCTGGCTAATTCATCTTTTAATTGTTCAGATAGACGTAGTTTAAATTGATGTTTTAAAGCAGTATCATTCCACAATGTATCTCCAGCCCATTGTCTGAATTCAATAGCATACTCTTCCGCAGGTCTTTTCCCTTGATGTAAGTGTACGAGTGCATTTTCTGCATAAGCCCCTTTACTCTTATCTTCATACAGATCAGACAAGGCTTCAAAGAAGGTGGTAGTATTGACAAGGGCGTCGATTGCCAGTAATGACAGATGTATCAGGAGTAGAGATGTCCCGAACGGTTCGCCGGCGAATAGTTCCCGGCGAATTTCGGTGGTTCGCGTTCACCTGCCAAAAGCGAACTTTCCCGGAAGTTTGATTCACCCCATAATGCTCTATTGAGCAAAACTTTGACCCTCTACATCACAGTCAGCAGGCACATTGTTGCCAATCAGACTGCACTCACTGGTGGAGCCCCACCCCCCCCTTATACAAAGCAAGGTCCTTGAGCCATTTGACTCACTCGTCTGCCTATTCTAATTAGTTAAGGGGCAGCTGCTACACACACTCTGCTAGGGAGAGTTTAATTAGCCTCTTGTAGACTGCTCCTCCCTTCTACCCTCCTCCCTTCTACCCTCCTACCCTTCTACCGGAGGGAGGAGGATCTCTTCTGCCAGGGAATTCCAGTATTTCAAAAGCCAGCTTACATACCGTGTATGGTAGGTAGCTAACATATCCATTATACCACCAACACTACTAGCTGAAACTAGCCTAGTATGTACCATTTATGCTCAATCCAAGAGAAAAATTAGACAAGACAAATAACATTTATATCACACTTTTCTCCTGGCAGACTCAAAGCGCCAGAGCTGCAGCCACTAGGGCACGCTCTATAGGCAGTAGCAGCGTTAGGAAGACTTGCCTAAGGTTTCCTACTGAATAGGTGCTGGCTTACTGAACAGACAGAGCCGAGATTCGAACCCTGGTCTCCTGTGTCAGAGGCAGAGCCCTTAACCATTACACCATCCAGCCACTGCTTAAGAATATGTAGCCAGGCATGGCCTTGCCTTTTGTGTTCAACAGTTGTCCAAAGAGAACCCCAGATAGCCAGGTAGATTCATCTCTCTCTCTCTCTCTCTCTCTCTCTAGTGGGGATGGTCATCGCTTTCCGCGGAATTGTATTTTTGCGCATAAATGGATTGAGCATAAATGGTACATGCTAGACTGGCTTCAGCATGTAGTGTTGGTGGTACAGTGGCACTGTACTACATGCTGAAGCCAGCCTAGCGGAAAGTGGTGACCATCCCTACTAGAGAGAGATGAATCTACCTGGCTATCTGGGGTTCTCTTTGGACAACTGTTGAACACAAAAGGCAAGGCCATGCCTGGCTCCTTAAGCAGTGGCTGGATGGTGTAATGGTTAAGGGCTCTGCCTCTGACACAGGAGACCAGGGTTCGAATCTCGGCTCTGTCTGTTCAGTAAGCCAGCACCTATTCAGTAGGAGACCTTAGGCAAGTCTTCCTAACACTGCTACTGCCTATAGAGCGTGCCCTAGTGGCTGCAGCTCTGGCGCTTTGAGTCCGCCAGGAGAAAAGTGTGATATAAATGTTATTTATTTTGTCTAAGTTTTCTCTTGGATTGAGCATAAATGGTACCTGCTAGGCTAGTTTTAGCTAGTAGTGTTGGTGGTATAATGGATATGTTAGTTACCTACCATACACTGAGACCTGGGTTCAATCCCCAGCCACGGTATGTAAGCTGGCTTTTGAAATACTGGAATTCCCTGGCAGAAGAGACCCTCCTCCCTCCAGTAGGAGGGAGGAGGGAATAGGTAGAAGGGTAGAAGGGGTGGAGGGTGGAGCTCCAGGTATTAGAACCCTTGAAACATGATTTCTACCATTTTTCCAGCCAGTAGAAATGTTTCAAAATTTTGAAGTTCGCCTCCCCATTGAAGTCTATTGCGGTTCGCAAACTTTTTTGCGAACCAAACTTTCCGCGGAGGTTCGCGAACAGGGTTTGCGAACCGAAAATCGGAGGTTCGCGACATCACTAATCAGGAGCAGGCAGTGAGGGATCCAGGCAGATTTGAGAGTTCATGCAAAGTCCACATGCACGTTATTCAACAGGCAGTGAATGCTCCAGGCAAGGAGAGAGTTCATGCATAGTCCACATGCAAGGCTATTCAATATGCAAGGTTAGTTGAAGCTTACTTAGTGTCCAGTAACTTAGCAAATGGTCAGTCCAGGCAGCATGCAAGAGTATCCAGTAAACAGGCAGAAGTCGGTCCAGGCAGCAGGCAAGGGTATCCAGGAAACAATGCAAGGGTTAATCACAGCAGATAAGAATCGTCAACGCAAGCCAAAGGTCAAGATCCAGTAATAACAACAAGTGAGTGCGCACCCAGCAACTAGCCAAAGCTATGCTTATCGCGGTCTGCAGGTTTAAATACAACTTTCAACAAATCCAACCATACTCCGCACATGCAACACACACAGTTTGCTCACTCCCAGCTAAAGCACTTTCCTACCTTTATTTGGTCAGCAGGTGCCAGTCAGCCAATCAGGTGTACTGTCTTACACTCTTTGCCTGCCATACCAAATCTAGCAGGAATTGCATAAATTAGCTTTCAGGTGGGAGTCTTCGGTTGGACGTAATCGTAGATTACATCTTTTACAGGTTGGCCCCGTGTAGGCAGATCTCCCACACGGCCCCTGCCCTAACCACTCACCTGTTAACCGCATCCTGAAAGCTGCAAAAAAGAAAATTAAAATCACTCCGCACATCCAATCACACAGCATTAACCCTACCTAGGTGTCAGCTGACTATTGTTTACATCTTCAGAGGGCATATTGCGAACGCGTCCTCAGCCTATCAGAATGTGCGGTCTGTGTCTAAGCAATGGCATCATCAGCAGGGAACAAGCGGGCGGAATCTGTTGCTTCCGGGTCTCGGCGGAAACATCATCAAGAGCAAGCAGGTTCCTGATAGGTGTATTTTTTCTGTGTTTTTTTTTTCCATCAACTGTAAGCCTTTATGTACTAAAATAACAATAACATATCCTCATCATATACATATTGAAAAAAAAATCTGAGTTTCTAAGGCAACTATTTATGGATTTATTTTTTTTTTACTTTTTTCTCTTTCCATGTTTGCTTGGTAAATGGGGTGAGGGGGACTTTGGAAGGGAATATATATATATATATATATATATATATATATATATATTGCCACTAGATGGTGCTAGAAACACTCCCTGGTTTACCAGGAAGTGCTTCGTTGTTGTTTTTTTTCTACATTTATTAATTTCTTTGTAATGAATGGATATGGCCCCTGATCAGCGTCATGCCCATTCATTACAGGCACTGCAATTGGTTTGGGGAAGCCTTGCCTCCTTTTCCCGATCACCGAAAAGGAAATGCTGTCATGTGCGAGCTGCGGTCATGCGCGCACCCACACTTAAACACTGGACAATAATACTAGTTCAGTTAGCCTTGAGTGAATCTCGGCTCTGCCTGTTCAGTAAGCCAGCACTAATTCAGTAGGAGACCTTTGGCAAGTCTCCCTTACACTGCTACTGCCAATAGAGCGCACCCTAGTGGCTGCTGCTCTGCTCTGGCGCTTTGAGTCCGCAAGGAGAAAAGCGCAATATAAATGTTATTTGTCTTGTCTTGTCTTGTCTTGTCTTGAGTGGCGCCTATCTGGATAAGAATACTCCTCCAGAAAGACTTTAGTAATTTATGAAGGTCACACTTTTCAGATTGATTGGGTGGGTGATATCTATATTGTTTTACCAGAGCGTACTTGTAAAAAAAGGTGCTGCTGTAATTTTGAGCAACAGGGATAGCCACTAATTTGGGCACTGGGGATAGCTGCTAAAAGAATATCCTTAAATTACCAATATTCTACTAATGAGCAGTGGCTAATTTTGATAGTAGAATGTCCAATTTTTTAAAAATATTTTACTATATTGTCTAACCTAACCCTCTTCGCATACTAACCCTCCCTTTACCAATGGCTTAAATTAATCTGCCACCTGCGCTGAAGCTAAATTCAGCCTCCTCCGAAATCTACGCTGCCTAATTGCGGTATTTATCGTGCGCTGCTTGCTCCCAAATTACCCCCTTGGGCACCACTATAGCCACAATTAACATTGATATCTATGCAACATCCATTTTACCAAAGCACCACTGGCACACAAATTACCGGTTGATCACCTGATACTGTCATACAAGCCAGGGAAATAATCATTTAGTTGATAAAGATACCTCCCCTATTTTTAGACCATATACTAATCAGATCTAGATGGGTTTTATTTGAAGCGGATAATAGTTTTGAGACTGTGTGTGGATGCCATGACTCCAGTCTGCCAAATCGAATTAAACTTCTTTCGTAGCTGGCCCCAAATTTTAGGGGGTTTCATATGAGTTCAGGTATTTTCTGTAAGTGGAGATACTGGTAGTAAAGGAGAACATTAGGGGCCTATGTGTAACGATTGGTTTTAGCAAGAACAGATTTTCTGATTATTGGTAATCTGCAGTATCACCAATAATACAGATGCTATACCTGATTATGTAGTGATCTGCAGAATCCCCAATAATGCGAGTATAGCGAGACACAGGACCACCAGATGTAAAGATAGGTGTTTGGTGCAACAGTAATACAGATAGAGATACCAACTTCCCCAGAGGAGCTAGTAGAGGGAGGTATCTCTATAGAACACAGGGATCAGCACTTCAGCAAGCCGGAGATGCAGATGAACTAGTAATCAGTTCACCCGAGGAGCGGGTGGTGCACAGTAAGACAACGTGTACTGATCACCCGTGGAGCGGGTGATTCAGACTGCACTGCAGCAGATGATCACCTGAGGGGCAGGAGATCAAGACTGTACTGCAGCTCCTAATCACCTGAGGAGCAGGTGATGAGGACAGTACCGTGGTTACTAGTCACCTGAGGAGCAGGTGATTAAGACTGTACTGCAGCTACTGGTCACCTGAGGAGCAGGTGATTGACTGTACTGCAGCTACTGGTCACCTGAGGAGCAGGTGATGAGGCTGTACAGAGAATCCCTCACCAGGGACTAGGCTCACTAGTGAGGGCAGAAGAGTCAGACAAGCAGATTCGGCAACAAACGGACAGATACGGTACAAAAACAGAAGGCTAAATCAGAGTAGTGTTCAGGCTGAGTCGGCAACAGGATCAGATAGGCAGAAGCACAGAATCAGTAGGCAGAAGAGCAGTCAAGGCTAGCAGAAGGTCATAACAAATAATACAATTCAATTAGTATGTTAGCTATCAACGGAATCTGACTAAGTGTGGATCCCCAGCTCCTGATGGTTCTAGCACACTTTGGGATCTGACTAAGGGTCTGAGTGCTAACACGTAGCATTTGCAACAGCAGACGAGGAGCTACTGACAGGCAGGTCCTATATATACTGAGAGCGCCCCACAGTGCCGCCCCAGTCACTCAGCCAATCAGGAGCACTGCTGGAGTCAGCTGACCGGCCGATCAGCTGACTCCCCTTCTATTCGCATAAAGGTCCTGTCGGCTATGCGCGCACACGTAGCCCTCAGTCTATGTGCAACTGAAGGACCAGGCAAAACTCCACCATGTAATTGCACGGCGGAGGCCGCCGGCTGAGACGCGGAGACAGCCGCCATGCCGCTCACTGCTGCGGCGGCATTTCCGCTATCTATTACACTATGCCACCCAATTTTTTATATTGACTTATGGTCGCAAACATGATTCTCTGACCTGATTTCCTCTTGGAATATGTGATTGCATGTAGTAAACTAGTCTTTGGGGGCTGTAATGGGAAGATTTTGCATTATGAATACTATTTGTGGTAGTATCTTAATGTTTATAAAAATTTATTTTTCCAGTTATGTTAAGTGGGCCCATTTTCAGTTTATTCAAAAGGCTTTGCATTCTTTCTTTACAGGTATATAGTTATTTTTTAATAGATCACTACTCTTCATGCATATTTAAATTTAGAGCTATTTAATGTGAGAGTTTGTATGCTTAAGTTGGAAAGAGATGTTAAAGTCTCAGTGCATCTCTTGATTGCACCTTAAATTTAGAATGGTTATTTTCTGTTGTTGATTTTAAAATTGGAATAATTACTAAACTCCTGCATAACAGGACTTGTAAGAGGTACTGGAGTTAGTTAGTGTTAAGAGAAGGTCATCAGCAAATGCTAGGACTTTATTTTTGTAAGTACCGGGTTTCCAACCAGAAATGCTCGATTCTGATTGAATCTTGCAAATGAATGCTTCTATTCTCAAGTTAAATAAAATTGGGGAGATTAAATAACCCTGTTTAACCCCATTCTGCAAGGTAAACGATCTAGACATACAACCATTTATCTTCGCTCTTGCTTTTTGGTTGGAATATAAACCCACTATGCTGTCAATGAACCCAGAGCCAATGCCAATGTGTTTTACAGCCTCATTTAAAAAACATCTGGAAATCTGGTCGAAGGCTTTCTCACCATCGACCACCACTGAACTGAACTGAAACTGAAAGTTGGCTGCATGAAAGCCCACTAGAGGGCAGCTCCATATGCGCACTTCTGATCGCCTCCAGCGATCAGAAGTAACAAGGAAGGCCGCAATGAGCGGCCTTCCTTGTTTCGCTTTCCTCGTCGCCATGGCGGCGAGCGGAGTGACGTCATGGTCGTCAGCCGACGTCCTGACATCAGCCGCCTCCGATCCAGCCCTTAGCGCTGGCCGGAACTGTTTGTTCCGGCTGCGCTGGGCTCGGGCGGCTGGGGGGGACCCTCTTTCGCCGCTGCACGCGGCGGATCGCCGCGCTGCGGCGGCGATCAGGTAGCACACGCGGCTGGCAAAGTGCCGGCTGCGTGTGCTCCTTTTTATTTGATAGAAATCGGCCCAGCGGGGCCTGAGAAATCCTCCTGCACAGGTTACCCCGAGCTGAGCTCGGGATAACCGGCAAGGAGGTTAAGGGGCGAAAAGACTGTGGTCCTCAAGTGGTTAAATTACCGTGACCGCGACGCGGTCCTGCAAGCTGCGCGCGAAAAAGGCGCCATCTCATACGAGCACACCACAATCTCGTTTTACCCTGACTTCACTAACGATGTGCAGAAGCAAAGGGCCAAGTTTGCCGCAATCAAGCGAAAGCTGCAAGACCAACAGCTCAGCTATGCAATGCTATACCCTGCTTGCCTACGGATCCTGGCGGATGGTAAATCCCATTTCTTCACAGACCCCGAAGACGTCGCGACCTGGCTGCGCAACCACTCTAAGAACTCCAGGCGCACCTCGCCACAACGTTAAGGTACCATGTTCTTCCAACTCAACTACCCTCTATATGCCCGGGAGATGCCGGGTCTGCACTACCCCTCAGCAAACTGTCGTTTTGCCTCCCCCTCAGTTGTACTGAAAGATATGCACACTTTACTTTTTGAATCCAAGACTCTGAACAGCAACTCAAATGCGAAGCATATGACTCTGAGTCCCTGCTCATATATAGGCCACTTGATGAACATGTGTAACACAGCTACACCCCAAAGTGTCCTCTATCACAGTACATTTATAATCTTCACGGCCTATGGGGGCCTTTTCTTTTTCTTTTTTCTGACAGACGCACTAGCAACTTCCAACTACAACTCAGGACACTGCTCGGGTTATTTTTTCTCTTGTTCAAGGGACCAGTTACGCCTGGAAGCTATATCATGATATATGAGAGGTTGAATAGCCTTCATGTGTTAACGGACATGTACCTTTAGCTGGACGGCCCCGCTCTACACCGTCCTACCACCACCCCACTTTAATCGTCTTCATTTTGTAGCGTTTACTACTCGTGTTGGTTCATACCTGTGAGCAGATTGGATGTCCTTAGTTTAGCCCTAGTCTGCTCTCTTGATCCCACACGGATACATGTTTGGGTTTAAGCTTCACTTAGCTGTTACAGTGAAGCAGGGAGTTTATTTGGGATTGTTCTTATTTCAGTTAAGTTGTGTTTCATACCTTTTATTGACCACACAGGATTATTGTTTTTTACCTGCTATAACACTGGTTTGCTATATACCCATGGATACAGTACTTTTCATGACTTTCCCCATGATTACTATTTACCTATTTTGCCCACTAGATGGCGTCAAACGCTAAGAATCTAAATATAATATGCTGGAACGTAAGAGGTTTAAATGATCCCATTAAGCGCTCTATAGTCCTGAATTACGTGAACAAAAGAAAGCCAGATATACTAGTCTTGATAGAGACACATATCAATGGCAGCAAGTTAAAAACTATGGAGAGACACTGGGTGGGCAAGGCATACCACTCAGACTTCTCTCAATATTCAAGAGGAATCTCTATTCTTATTAGGAAATCTGTCCCTTTTATATCTCACTCTATCAAAATAGACCAATTCGGTAGATATATTTTTTTGCATGGCCTACTTTACAACAAACTTATATCGCTACTCACCTTTTACATCCCCCCTCCTTATTCTTCAGTATTACTGAAAGAAGGTTTAAGCTTCACGTCCGCATTACCTGCATGTCCCAGTATTTGGACGGGAGATTTTAATATGGTTTGCAACCCAGCCATGGACAGATTTCCTGCCGCAACTAACAAAACAACACCCTTCGCCCACTTAATGTGTGAGATGTCTCTTGTTGACGCCTGGCGCTATTTTTACCTTACTGCACAACAATTTTCATGCTTCTCCGCCTCCCACAATACCCTATCCAGACTAGACTATTTTTTCGTCTCCAGTAACTTGCTTCCGGTGATACTTACCATTGAATTCCTCCCTTGTATTGTCTCTGACCACTCCCCAATTAGCATGACACTATCTTGGGATAATGCTCCTATACAAATTATATGGAAGTTCAACCCCTTCTTGCTTTCCTTGTTTACCTCTGAGGACTGGTTACTAGACAAGCTGACGATTTACTTCCACACACATGAAGATGTTAAGGATAAAGCACTGGTCTGGAACACTTTTAAGTCATATCTGAGGGGTCTCCTTATTAGCGCCGTCTCCCATCACAAAAGAGAGACAAAGCTATTCAAGACCTTCAGTCCCAAATTCCCATACTGGAACAGGCTTTTGTGGGGGACCCCTCTGAGATGAATGAAAGTGCCTGGGAAAAAGATCAGGCCCAACTCACCCTTATACTAAGGGAAAAAACCCAGGCCAAAACTTTCTTTTATAAGCAAACATTCTACGAGCAAGGTGAAAAGACTGGTACCGTACTAGCTAGAATGGCAAAAGACAGATCCTCCTCAGGACCCATTAGTAGCATCAAGGATGCAAACTCCTCTCTAGTCACGGGCCCAAACCCCATTAATGAATGCTTTGCCGCATACTTCCACGACCTCTATACCTCGAGGTCCCTCTTCTCCCGTGAGGAGGCCGAGATCTTCTTATCAGAAATTACCCTACCCCAACTAGCCCCCGACCAAGTTGAGCTACTTGATGCTCCCATTACCCTAGATGAACTTGAGTCGGCCATTCACTCCCTCCCCAACAGGAAAGCACCAGGGGTTGATGGCATCCCCAGCGAAGTTCTTAAAAGGTTTTCTGAAAGTATTGCAGCTCCTCTTCTTTAAACATTTCAATTTGCATTTGAGCAGGGCTCTCTCCCTATATCCATGCGTACAGCTCTCATAGTGCTCATTCCCAAGCCTGGAAAGGATCCACTTCTCTGCGACTCATATCGCCCAATCTCCCTGCTCCCAACTGATGTCAAAGTCCTCGCAAAAATATTAGCCCTAAGGTTAAACAAAGTAATCTTATCTCTTATCCATAGGGACCAGACGGGCTTTATGCCAGGGAAAAAACCTCAATTAACATAAGGAGACTATTCGCTAATTTACAAGCTAAACATCTAAACTGTGGCAATAGAGTGATGGTCTCCCTTGATGCCGCTAAGGCTTTCGATGCAGTTGAATGTCCCATTCCACGTGGGAACACTTCACACCCTTATGGCACAACCCCAAACTCCCCGAGCTACTCAAACTCCGTAACACCTCTTGCTGGGCTGACTCTGGAATTCATTATCTGGGACAAATTATCACAAAGACTTCTATGTTTTCATACGCAGACCTCCAAAACCAATAGTCATTACCACCTCAATTTCAATTTATGTATTTGCAACTTCAGCATGCCCTGCGCTATCAATTCCCCAATGGCCTCCCCTCTATTGAAACTTCTACTCTTATGGAGTTTCTTAAAGAAGGTCCACTTCCACATCATATAGGTACTTTGTACAATGTGCTTAATGAACATATAGCTGGCCCAATTGTAGAAAAATCCAAAGACAAATGGCTGCAATTAAACTTCCAAATCGATGAAGAGGAGTTGGAGGACTGCCTGCACGCTACCCGCCTGGTGTCTCCCTGCATCAGGGACCGCTTGACCCAGCTATACATAATTCACCAAAACTACCTCACCCCCAAACACATCTCTAAATACTCCTCACATACTGTATTGCTAACATATGCCCTAAATGTTCACTAGCTAATCCCTCATTTCTACATTTGCTCTGGCTCTGCCCTCCAATTGCTGATTTGTGGAAACAGGTAGTTGGCTTCCTACATGACACCATGGGGTCCCCAGCAACGCTCGATGTCAAAAGCTGTATTTTAAATATAAATGAAGAAGAAATTAATAAATTTGACAAGTATTTTCTTATTGAAACTACGTTCATGCTTAAACTGTGCATAGCATTTAGATGGCTGTCCCCTATACACCCCACATTTCTTGATTGGAAAACCAAAGTCAAAAACTCTCTCCCTCTTAAGAAACTGGTATATCAACATAGGGGATGCCCATCTAAATTTAACAAAATTTGGGACAGATGGCTAGATGGGGCTAGTTGATCCACTTAATGGACAATAAGTGTTGTTAGTTGACCTGTGCTCACTACTATTCACACTCCCTCTCAACTGTCCCCTCGATACCCTCTTGATCTCTAACTCCCACCTCTCCCACCTCCAAGCGCTTCGGCTCCTACACAACCAGAAGCTCTTTGTTCCGGCTATACCCCTCTCCCCTCTATCCCCATATGCCTCTATCATCATGTCCGCTTTCCACGGGTAATCATTAACACTCGCTACTCTCTAAGTAAACTGTACTACACTGACTGTATTTACTTCCCCTGTTCTACATGCTCTGTAAAGTGTTTAGGAACTTTGTATTCTCATGTACTTGCATACATTGTAATGATCCTCTTATACTCAATAAACCTTTTGGTCAAGTTAAAAAAAAAAATGTTTACAACGTCCGCATCTGTGGTTCCCCTGTGGCCGGCCTCGACTCAACCAACTGCCTCAAGAGGTGAACAGAGGTGCCAACAGGATAAAATATAATTAAAACTCCTGAAATCACTAGGGAGGCCGCGGTGCACTTACCTCCCTTAAGTAGACATGAAACTGTCAATTTTCAAAAACAAAGATTTATTGGCATACTCCAAAAAAGTGTTGCAGCGCGTTTCGCAGGTATATTCCTGCTTCATCAGGCAATAAACAATGAAGTATGTAACAGTCAGCTGTCATAATAATACCCAGCGCCTCCCTAGCGATTTTTGGAGTTATTATATTTTATCCTGTTGGCGCCTCTGTTCACCTCTTGAGATACCTGTGTCCACCCCTGGTGGAGGGGTGATGTACCCATTTCTTTACGATCTACAGAGAGCGACTTCTTAATCCTGTGTGGGGACAGGCCTTAAATCTCCTGTCTGTTTCCCTTGGTGCATACTCGCTAGTACTAATCAGGCTCCTAATTGTGGGGTGCCACCAAAGAAGAGGGTGGTAATATGTCCCTAAGGTTTGGATCCTTTAATAACAGAGTCCAGTTCTTCTCTAGGACTTCTTTAACTTTGTCCGCCATGTTTGTATAATGAAACGTTAATTCGATCTTATTTTTTGAATCAGTCTGTTCCTGTGAACCAAACAACAGTTCTTTCCTAGGTTGATTCATAGCACGCATAAATTCAGAATCCACATCCTTAGGAGGCTACCCTCTTTCAATTAACCTATCGTTTCCCTGGCTGGTAAAGTCTTCCAATTCAGTTTTATTCCTTCATAGATGGAGGAATTGCCCATAAGGCAAAGAGCGTTTTAACATGAACGGGGTGGAAACTTCCTTTATGTAATAAAGAATTGGTGGCTGTAGGCTTGTGGTGGCCCCTTGCCAATAGGTGATCACCGCACACCTCCAACTCTAAATCCAGGAATGGTAGTTTTTTATGAAAGCCATATTTACCCTGTTATGAATCAAATATTCCACAAATCCTGCAAAGATTGTCAACGTCCTGGACCAGAACACCAGGACGTCATCCACGTACCTGGACAATCTCCTTATCTGGGGCCTGAACCTATTTTTAGTTCCATACACATACTTTTCCTTCCAGGCTGCCAGGAACAAATTAGCATAGACACATGCCACAGGTGTGCCCATGGCTGTTCCTGACACCTGGGTATGCCAGTCACCATCAAATCTAAAAGCATTTTGGGTTAATTTAAATCTTAAACACTGGCAGATAAACTGCACCCTATCCTTATCATTATACAGTTTCTTCAAGAAATAGCGTGTTGCCTCTATACACACCTCATGAGGGATGTAATTATAGAAGCTTTCAACGTCAATTGATGCCAAAGTGTCCCCTGTTCTCCATTCATATCCTTCCAGTCCCCTTAAAACTTCTAAAGTGTCTGCCATATAGGAGGGGAACGTATTGCAACACAGGTCTGAGGAGATGGTCCAGGTACCTAGACAACCGTTCAGTAGTGTTGGGCGAACATCTAGATGTTCGGGTTCGGGCCGAACAGGCCGAACATGGCCGCGATGTTCGGGTGTTCGACCCGAAATCCGAACATAATGGAAGTCAATGGGGACCCGAACTTTTGTGCTTTGTAAAGCCTCCTTACATGCTACATACCCCAAATTTACAGGGTATGTGCACCTTGGGAGTGGGTACAAGAGGAAAATATTTTTTAGCAAAAAGAGGTTATAGTTTTTGAGAAAATCGATTTTAAAGTTTCAAAGGGAAAACTGTCTTTTAAATGCGGGAAATGTCTGTTTTCTTTGCACAGGTAACATGCTTTTTGTCGGCATGCAGTCATAAATGTAATACATATAAGAGGTTCCAGGAAAAAGGACCGGTAACGCTAACCCAGCAGCAGCACACGTGATGGAACAGGAGGAGGGTGGCGCAGGAGGAGAAGGCCACGCTTTGTGAGACACAACAACCCAGGCCTTGCATGAGGACAAGAAGCGTGCGGATAGCATGCTTTGTACCGCCATGCAGTCATAAATGTAATAAAGATAAGTGGTTCAATAAACAGGGACCACGCGGCAACGCTAACCCAGCAGCAGCAGACGTGATGGAACAGGAGGAGGCGCAGGAGGAGAAGGCCACGCTTTGTGAGACACAACAACCCAGGCCTTGCATGAGGACAAGAAGCGTGCGGATAGCATGCTTTGTACCGCCATGCAGTCATAAATGTAATAAAGATAAGAGGTTCCATAAACAGGGACCGGCAACGCTAACCCAGCAGCAGCAGCAGCACACGTGATGGAACAGGAGCAGGCGCAGGAGGAGAAGGCCACGCTTTGTGAGACACAACAACCCAGGCCTTGCATGAGGTACCGCCATGCAGTCATAAATGTAATAAAGATAAGTGGTTCAATAAACAGGGACCACGCGGCAACGCTAACCCAGCAGCAGCAGACGTGATGGAACAGGAGGAGGCGCAGGAGGAGAAGGCCACGCCTTGTGAGACACAACAACCCAGGCCTTGCATGAGGTACCGCCATGCAGTCATAAATGTAATAAAGATAAGTGGTTCAATAAACAGGGACCACGCGGCAACGCTAACCCAGCAGCAGCAGACGTGATGGAACAGGAGGAGGCGCAGGAGGAGAAGGCCACGCTTTGTGAGACACAACAACCCAGGCCTTGCATGAGGACAAGAAGGGTGCGGATAGCATGCTTTGTACCGCCATGCAGTCATAAATGTAATAAAGATAAGTGGTTCAATAAACAGGGACCACGCGGCAACGCTAACCCAGCAGCAGCAGACGTGATGGAACAGGAGGAGGCGCAGGAGGAGAAGGCCACGCTTTGTGAGACACAACAACCCAGGCCTTGCATGAGGACAAGAAGCGTGCGGATAGCATGCTTTGTACCGCCATGCAGTCATAAATGTAATAAAGATAAGTGGTTCAATAAACAGGGACCACGCGGCAACGCTAACCCAGCAGCAGCAGACGTGATGGAACAGGAGGAGGCGCAGGAGGAGAAGGCCACGCTTTGTGAGACACAACAACCCAGGCCTTGCATGAGGACAAGAAGCTTGCGGATAGCATGCTTTGTACCGCCATGCAGTCATAAATGTAATAAAGATAAGTGGTTCAATAAACAGGGACCGGCAACGCTAACCCAGCAGCAGCAGCAGCACACGTGATGGAACAGGAGCAGGCGCAGGAGGAGAAGGCCATGCTTTTTGAGACACAACAACCCAGGCCTTGCATGAGGACAAAAAGCGTGCGGATATAGCAGCAATACTTTTTGCCGCCATGCAGTCATAAATGTAATACAGATGAGAGGTTCAATAAACAGGGACCGGTAACGCTACACCATCCCAGATGTTCATTGGTCATGTTACTTGGTTGGGGTCCTGGAGTGTTGCGTAGTCGTTTCCAATCCAGGATTGATTCATTTTAATTTGAGTCAGACGGTCTGCATTTTCTGTGGAGAGGCGGATACGCCGATCTGTGACGATGCCTCCGGCAGCACTGAAACAGCGTTCCGACATAACGCTGGCTGCCGGGCAAGCCAGCACCTCTATTGCGTACATTGCCAGTTCGTGCCAGGTGTCTAGCTTCGATACCCAATAGTTGAAGGGTGCAGATGGATTGTTCGACACAGCTACGTCATCTGACATGTAGTCCTTGACCATCTTCTCCAGGCGATCGGTGTTGGAGGTGGATCTGCACGCTTCCTGTTCAGTGGGCTGCTGCTGCATGGGTGTCAGAAAATTTTCCCAATCCAAGGAGACTGCCGATACCGTTCCCTTTTGGGCACTAGCTGCGGCTTGCGTTGTTTGCTGCCCTCCTGGTCGTCCTGGGTTTGCGGAAGTCAGTCTGTCGGCGTACAACTGGCTAGAGGAGGGGGAGGATGTCAATCTCCTCTCTAAAGTCTCCACAAGGGCCTGCTGGTATTCTTCCATTTTGACCTGTCTGACTCTTTCTTCAAGCAGTTTTGGAACATTGTGTTTGTACCGTGGATCCAGAAGGGTATAAACCCAGTAATTGGTGTTGTCCAGAATGCGCACAATGCGTGGGTCGCGTTCAATGCAGTCTAGCATGAATTGAGCCATGTGTGCAAGAGTCCTACCAGAATCCTCATCATCCTCTTGTGAGCGTTGTGATAGTTGTTGTGATGCATCATAGTCGTCACCTTCCTCCTGGTCTGCTTCTGCTGACCATTCGCGCTGAATTGTGGAAGTCCAACGTGCACCGCTCTGGCCCTCGTCAGTGGTGGCATGAAATTCCTGCTCCAACTCCAGCTGTTCCTCCTCCTCTTCTTCGTCATAGCTGCTGGGGCCAGCGTTCCCTGAGGCGGATGGCCTGATGTTGGTACCATCACGCTGATCGTTTTCTCCTTCAGATTCCCCCAGTTGCATCATGACAGCTGTTTCCTTGATTTTCAACATTGACCTCTTCAGTAAACACAGCAGTGGTATGGTAATGCTGACTGAAGAGTTGTCACTGCTCACAAGCAACGTGGATTGCTCAAAATTTTGGAGGACTTGGCAGAGGTCCAACATGTTGGCCCAATCGGATCCACAGAAGCTTGGCAGCTGTCCGGATGCGCCTCGGTACTGCGCCGTCATGTACTGGACCACTGCACTCTTCTGTTAACAAAAGCGTGCTAGCATGTGCAGCGTAGAATTCCAGCGCGTAGGGACATCACACAGCAAGCGATGGTGGGGGAGATCGAAGCGCTCCTGCATCTTGGCGAGTGCCCCCGAAGCAGTACTGGAATTTCTACAATGTTTGGCCACTCGACGCACCTTCAACAGAAGATCGGCCACGCCTGGGTATGTCCTCAGGAACCGCTGAACTACTAGGTTCATCACGTGCGCCAGGCAAGGGATGTGTGTCAGCTTAGCCAACCTTAAAGCGCGAATGAGATTACTCCCATTATCACACACAACCATGCCCGGTTTCAAGTCCAGCGGTGCCAGCCACAAATCCGTCTGTTCCTTTATTCCCTTCCAAATTTCCTCCCCTGTGTGCTGCTTATCCCCAAGGCAGATCAGCTTCAGCAACGCTTGCTGACGCATGCCAACAGCTGTGCTGCACTGCTTCCACGATCCTACTGCTGCTGGGTTAGCGTTTCCGGATGAGGTACAGCTTTGAGATGCGTTGGAGGAGAAGGAGTCAGAGAGGTAGGTGCTGCTGTTGTTATCCAGTGGGAGGGACGGCGGTGCAGCTGTTTGCGGCGTGGGCAACACCCGCGCCGTAGCAGGTGAGGAATCGCTGCCAGGCTCCACAAGGTTCACCCAGTGTGCGGTAAGGGAGATGTATCGACCCTGGCCGAACGCACTCGTCCAAGTGTCAGTGGTGAGGTGAACCTTGCAGGCAACGGCATTCTTCAAGCTTCGGGTTATTTTGCTGACCACGTGCTCATGCAACTCAGGCACTGCAGAGCGCGCAAAGTGGTAGCGGCTGGGAACCACGTAACGTGGGATGGCCACTGACATCATGCCCTTGAAGCTGTTTGTCTCCACCACTCGATATGGCAGCATTTCGCAGGCCAGAAGCTTGGCTATGCTGGCTGTTACTGCCACGGCCCGGGGGTCATTTGCTGGCAATTTCCTCTTGCGCTCAAACATCTCCGACACAGACAACTGAACCGTAGCGCTGCACACGGAAGGGCTGTTGGTTGTTGTGTTTGATGAACACTGGGAGACCTCAAGAGCACTACTCCGGAAAGTGACCGTGTCAGCGTCGTCTGATGTTTGTGAATGTTGTGAACCACGCAATGGCTGGGCTACTGCTGCTGCTGAGGCGGGTCTGGTGGTGAGTCTGGTGAACCCAAGGGAGGCAGTGTTGCTGGTACCCTGTCCTGCCGCGTTTGCCCACAGAGTGGGATGTTTGGATAGCATGTGGCGGCTCATGCTGGTGGTGGAGAGGTTGTTAATACTTTTCCCCCTGCTCAGGCGAGTCTTGCACACCTTGCAAATCGCCATGGTAACATCCTCAGTGCAGTCTTCAAAGAAAGCCCAGACTTTGGAGCACCTGCCTCCTTGCTGGCGATTTCTGTTTCCTCCTCTTTTGCCTCTCACTCTAACTTCCACGCTTGTGGTGCCTGAAATTGCGCGCCGCCTACCTTGTGGCACAAGGCGAACTCGTGCAGCAGTGGGTTCTTCAACAGACTCATCTGTGCTGCTGCTACGACGGCGATGTTCTCGTTCACAAATAAAATCTGGGTCTCTGTCCACATTGTCCATACCCTCCTCTTCCATCTCCTCAAACTCGTCATATGTCATTGTGGGGGGCCGCCGCCGTGGAGTAGAGCTCCCCAGAACAACCTCTGCGCAGCTCACTCCAATGTCGTCTTCCAGATCTTGTCGGCCGACCTCCTGCAATTGCAACCCCTCCTGCCCAACTTGCTCTGGGATTTGGGTTTCCGAGTCCTCCTCGGACTCGCCTTGTATTTCAGTGCGCGGTGCATTTCCCACAGTTAATGGTTGTGAATCCGGGCACAACATTTCTGGCTGTTCCTCCATTGACCTTTCATAGGTGGAAGTTTGTTGGGCTGGGAATAGCTCCTGCGAATACCCCATTGTGTCCTGAGGTAATTCATAGGACTGGTTATCTGGCAGTTGTGTGCGTGGTGTCGCTGCCGGTTGTGTCAGCTTTGGGCCCACTGGCTCCTTGTAACTGGCTGAGGACTCGGACCTCGTGCGTGATGTGCTGGTGCTGCTTAACCCACTGCTGGACGCTTGAGAGGTCATCCAAGTAATTATCTGGTCCTGTTCTTTTGGATTTGTGAGGGTTGTTGTCCTGGACAACATGGGCGGTATTGAGTGGGTTTTCTTGGGTGCTCCCCTGTGGCCTGTACGTGAACCGTCAGGGGAAACACCTCTTCCCTTGCCCCTTCCTCTTTCACCGGATTTCTTCCTCATTTCACTTATCCTTACAGTACACGCTGACTGGCAGCAGTACAGTGGCAGTACAGAAATGCTATACAGTACCACTATTCCCAGCAGCGACACAGAGCACAATGCTATACAGTGGCGGGTGAGCGGTGTACTACTGTTCCCAGGCCCAGCAGACACAGAGTGGAAGTAAACACAATGCTATATAGTCTGGCTGAGCGGTGTACACAGAGTGGCAGTACACACAATGCTATATAGTCTGGCTAAGCCGTGTACACAGAGTGTCAGAAAACACAATGCTATATATAGCGTGGCTGAGCGAGGTGCACAGTGGCAGTACACACAATGCTATATTAGTCAGGCTAAGCCGTGTACACAGAGTGTCAGAAAGCACAATGCTATATATAGCGTGGCTGAGCGAGGTGCACAGTGGCAGTACACACAATGCTATATAGTCAGGCTAAGCCGTGTACACAGAGTGTCAGAAAACACAATGCTATATATAGCGTGGCTGAGCGAGGTGCACAGTGGCAGTACACACAATGCTATATATAGCGTGGCTGAGCGAGGTGCACAGTGGCAGTACACACAATGCTATATTAGTCAGGCTAAGCCGTGTACACAGAGTGTCAGAAAACACAATGCTATATATATAGTGTGGCTGAGCGAGGTGCACAGTGGCAGTACACACAATGCTATATATAGCGTGGCTGAGCGAGGTGCACAGTGGCAGTACACACAATGCTATATATAGCGTGGCTGAGCGAGGCGCACAGTGGCAGTACACACAATGCTATATTAGTCAGGCTAAGCCGTGTACACAGAGTGTCAGAAAACACAATGCTATATATAGCGTGGCTGAGCGAGGTGCACAGTGGCAGTACACACAATGCTATATATAGCGTGGCTGAGCGAGGTGCACAGTGGCAGTACACACAATGCTATATTAGTCAGGCTAAGCCGTGTACACAGAGTGTCAGAAAACACAATGCTATATATATAGTGTGGCTGAGCGAGGTGCACAGTGGCAGTACACACAATGCTATATATAGCGTGGCTGAGCGAGGTGCACAGTGGCAGTACACACAATGCTATATATAGCGTGGCTGAGCGAGGCGCACAGTGGCAGTACACACAATGCTATATTAGTCAGGCTAAGCCGTGTACACAGAGTGTCAGAAAACACAATGCTATATATATAGCGTGGCTGAGCGAGGTGCACAGTGGCAGTACACACAATGCTATATATAGCGTGGCTGAGCGAGGTGCACAGTGGCAGTACACACAATGCTATATATAGCGTGGCTGAGCGAGGTGCACAGTGGCAGTACACACAATGCTATATATAGCGTGGCTGAGCGAGGTGCACAGTGGCAGTACACACAATGCTATATTAGTCAGGCTAAGCCGTGTACACAGAGTGTCAGAAAACACAATGCTATATATATAGCGTGGCTGAGCGAGGTGCACAGTGGCAGTACACACAATGCTATATATAGCGTGGCTGAGCGAGGTGCACAGTGGCAGTACACACAATGCTATATTAGTCAGGCTAAGCCGTGTACACAGAGTGTCAGAAAACACAATGCTATATATATAGCGTGGCTGAGCGAGGTGCACAGTGGCAGTACACACAATGCTATATATAGCGTGGCTGAGCGAGGTGCACAGTGGCAGTACACACAATGCTATATATAGCGTGGCTGAGCGAGGTGCACAGTGGCAGTACACACAATGCTATATTAGTCAGGCTAAGCCGTGTACACAGAGTGTCAGAAAACACAATGCTATATATATAGCGTGGCTGAGCGAGGTACACAGTGGCAGTAAACAATGCTATATATAGTGTGGCTGAGCGAGCGGTGTACTACTGTTCCCAGCAGCGACACACAATGACTGGGGGGGACCCTGGCTAGCGTGGCTGGAGAGCGAACTACCCTGCCTGCCTACCCAAAGCTAAACCCACAGACAAATGGCGGAGATATGACGTGGTTCGGGTATTTATTTACCCGAACCACGTGACCGTTCGGCCAATCAGAGCGCGTTCGGGCCCGAACCACGTGACCCGTTCGGCCAATCACAGCGCTAGCCGAACGTTCGGGGAACGTTCGGCCATGCGCTCTTAGTTCGGCCATGTGGCCGAACGGTTTGGCCGAGCACCGTCAGGTGTTCGGCCGAACTCGAACATCACCCGAACAGGGTGATGTTCTGCAGAACCCGAACAGTGGCGAACACTGTTCGCCCAACACTACCGTTCAGTAACAGACCTGATGCCAGACACAATCAGGTGTCCCAGTGGTCTGGCCTGGGACTTATGGACATTAGGCAAATAGTGCCAGACTGACTTATGAGGAAATACAGTTTAGAATTAGACTTCCTGCCAGTTTTGCTGAGAGGAATCCATTTTCAACTCCGTGACTAAGTAGTGACTTTAGTGCACTCTGAAGTTTAAGGGTGGGATCTTAACTTATTTTGTGGTACACCCTATTGACTCTTAATTGACTCTAGCTTCCTCTTTGTATTGTGTGGCCGACAAGACCGCAGTACAGTCGTCGTATCCCCCCCCCCCCCTCTGCTTTCTTTACCACCAGGTCGGGTCTCAGTCTCAACCATTTTAAAGCTCTGTGCTCATATTCTGAGACATTAGGGGTAGCCTTTGGGTACCTTAATGCTTTCATGACCCTTTCAACAACTGTCTGAAATAAATCCAGACTTGAACCTGCCTGTACGGGTAAAGGTTTCATTGACTTGCATGCTCGATATGTTTTCATCCACTTTTGGATATTTACTTTTGGTGGAAGAGTCAATGGGGGGGGGTGGGATTGGGAAAAAGAATGGTGGGGATGGAAGGTCTAGATAAGGAGTGTTGGAAAGTGGGGAGGAATGTGGAGGCATGATCGGGGGAGGGAAAGGAAGCATTAGAACCTTCTTCTGTTGGAGCTTGTTGTAAAGTTCATACATCTTGCTCTGATTCTAATTCGTTCAATAAGGCTAGAATCTTCTGATCTTTCTCTGACCATGTTATGACCGAGCTGAAGCCTAATGCTAGCTGTTTGATTCTCAGTAGCCTCTATAGGGGTGACAGTTAATTCCGTCTTTTTACTAAACATTTGATTTAATGTTCAACTGACTAATGTTTTATAAAGGTCAATCTTGAATCTTGAACAGTCAAAATCCTTAGACAAGGAAAAATTTAAACCTTTCTGTAAGGTTATTAGGCATTCTCTAGGTAACTCAACATCAGATATATTTATCACTTTCAAGGGAGTTATTCCCATTTATGGTTACTTTTTGCCCATGAGTATTTCTGGTCTCTCCAGTTGACTCTTTTCTTTTTTGCCTTTCTTTTTTCCTCGGCCTTTCCTGATGTGCCTCCTACCTTTGACATGGGAGACCTGGGTTCGAATCCTGGATAGGGTCAGTACCTATTCAGTAAGAAGTCCTTGAGCAAGACTTCCCAACACTGCAGGGTGTCCCCTTGAGCGCACCCTTAGCGGCTGCAGCTCTTGAGCACTTTAAGTCCAACAGGAGAAAAACACTACACAAATGTTAGGATTATGATTATTATAAAGGGCTGGTGGAGGTTCAGGCTGGTGGAGGTTCAGGGTTTCCACTTTTTGGTGTCTTCTTTTGAGGTAATAGTGGGAGATCCCTTCTTTTTGTTACTATCTTCCTCACTAGAGTCACAGTCTGTTGTCCAATAACCAGAGGATGGTTTCTTAAGTGGATAATGTCCTCTCTGTCTCCTACCTAGAGCTGACTGCCAGGAAAAGTGCTTGCCCAGTGCAAAGTCCTCTTTATCTCTCAAGAGCTTGCATAGCTTTCTTTCCTTAATAATATTCTGCATTGAAATTATCTTCTTATTTATCTTTTGTGTTGTATTGGAATAACGATCTTCTAACACCAGGGTACGATATTGTGCTTTGATGGTGATTATTTGTTCAGCTACATGAGCATACTCTTGCACTGTTCTTTCCAGAACTATATTCTGTAGTGTTGCAGCAAGTGTCAAGTGGGCCTCCTGCAACTTTTCCATGAATTTAGGGTCATCCTTGTATTCTGAAGGCTCTTCGTATTTATGGAACCATCTTGCTTGTATTTATGGAACCCTCTTGTTCACCCTTGTATTGTTGGAGGGTTTTGGTCGTCCAGAATAATTTTACCTCCTTTTCACACAAGTGCTCCAGTCTAATCTCCAAAACCCTAGCAACCACTGTTTTGTTGACTTTAGAGGAAAAAGTTGAAAAAGTTCACCAGGTCATTTCTTCCTGACTCTGTCTTTTCCTCTTCGTTACTGCTGTTTGAATCCGTATCTTCCGGATGCTTGTCAATTTCTATATCATGTTGATCATCTGCTGATGTACTTCTAGACATGTTGATGTGTTCAGGCACTGTGAAAAAAATGAGTTTTTTTTGTCCACTGGCCGCTCAGCAGTGGAAAGCAAACAAACCTGGTACCCTAGATAACGATAACGTCCCAGCAGTGTATCGGCATGATGCGTACATGGGGCAGCAACGGGAAGTTGCGTCATTCGCACCGCACCATTAGGAAGTAAAAGACGTACCACTCTACTGGATTGGCCTCAGAAGAAGCACATTTTGTGTGAAACGGTTGTCAGGCCCCTCGTTCTGTGCCCAGCACCCACTGCACCACCCTCCTCTCTACACCAGAATGGTAAGAGTGTAAACTTCATTTGATCACTATGGACTTCAAATGTGATTGTGTTAATTGTTGTGAACACAGTATTGTGGCACATGTATGAATAAAACATAGTAGTCAGCAGTGACGGATGCATCGCTTCCCATTCTTAAACAGTGTTTTTAAACCGATAAGGTCTTCCGCACATTCAAAACTGTGCTACGACCCTGCACAAATTCCTACCTGACTGTCCATAATCAAACCAGGAAGAAGCAATGCTAAGCGGTCTGCCATGCTCTTAGACAAAAATGTTATATCCTGGTTCAACAGCTAGATGGGTCTATAGGAGACCGGATCCTGGGGGTCTTTACCTGGCTTTGGGATCAGCTTAATATAAGCCATATTAGCCATGGGAGTGAACATTTGTGTTTTGATGATTTTATTGTAGAGAGTAGTTAGGCACATTGAAATCTGAGACTTTAAGAGCTGCAAGAATTCCGAACACAACTCATCGGGGACTGGAATCTTCTTTAAAGCAGAGTGCTTAATCACTCGTTTTAATGCAAATCGGGAATGTAGACAGTTCCCTGTTGGTGCGATCTGGCAATCCTCCTTAGGCAGCTCTCAGTATCCACTAGAGAAAGTAAAAACATGCAAAAGAGAGAGCGCTCTGAGTGACAAATAAATAAGAGCATCCACCCTGCCAAGGACAGGTCTCACCTGTTCAGAAATGGCTGCTCGTAGGACACAGCCTCTGATAGCGTTTGTCCCTTTAGGGGACCAGGCTCACGATCCAGCTCCAGGCGGAGAATCTGGAGGGCCACCAGGGAGTCACGTTCTCAGTTTGGACACTTCCAGGGAGGCTGTAGGCAGGCCAAACGTTAGATCCCGGTGCACGCTCACCTTGCGAGACCAAACGGGAGTGAGCGGCGTCTATGCGATGTCAGTAGCGTACTAAGTAGTATTGTGCGGCTAGCAGATATAACCGCTGACTTGCCGCAAATAAAATAGAGAGTGGTGAGGTAGTATGGTATAAAAGGGGGGCTTATTTATTAGTAAAAACAACGCGTTTCTCAGAGAAAACGTTCTCTGTTTCATCAGGCTAATATAAAACAAGATGGCGGCATCTCTTTTTATAGGAAATGCTAAACATTGGTTCTTTGGGATTGGCCAATCCACATTACATGGGCAGTACTATGCAAAATAGTGTGAGGTCATAAAGGTGGTGCTAATGATGTAACTTCCACTAGGTGGAGTATGTAAATAAGAAGGAGGAGTTAGAAAACTGCTCCTTTATCACAATACTATAAAGATCACTGAATGAAATTGAAAGTTGTATATATAGCAGTAACATTTTTTAGAAAGGATCTTCTTAATTTAAATTACTCGATCTTAAGAGGAAAGTAATATTACATAGTTACATAGTTATTTTGGTTGAAAAAAATACATACGTCCATCGAGTTCAACCAGTATAAAGTACAACACCAGCCTGCTCCCTCACATATCCCTGTTGATCCAGAGGAAGGCGAAAAAACCCTTACAAGGCATGGTCCAATTAGCCCCTAAAGGGAAAAATTCCTTCCCGACTCCAGATGGCAATCAGATAAAATCCCTGGATCAACATCATTAGGCATTACCTAGTAATTGTAGCCATGGATGTCTTTCAATGCAAGGAAAGCATCTAAGCCCCCTTTAAATGCAGGTATAGAGTTTGCCATAACGACTTCCTGTGGCAATGCATTCCACATCTTAATCACTCTTACTGTAAAGAACCCTTTCCTATATAAATGGCTAAAACATTTTTCCTCCATGCGCAGATCATGTCCTCTAGTCCTTAGAGAAGGCCTAGGGACAAAAAGCTCATCCGCAAAGCTATTATATTGCCCTCTGATGTATTTATACATGTTAATTAGATCCCCTCCAAGGCGTCTTTTCTCTAGACTAAATAAACCCAGTTTATCTAACCTTTCTTGATAAGTGAGATCTTCCATCCCACGTATCAATTTTGTTGCTCGTCTCTGCACCTGCTCTAAAACTGCAATATCTTTTTTGTAATGTGGTGCCCAGAACTGAATTCCATATTCCAGATGTGGCCTTACTAGAGAGTTAAACAGGGGCAATATTATGCTAGCATCTCGAGTTTTTGTTTCCCTTTTAATGCATCCCAAAATTTTGTTAGCTTTAGCTACAGCGGCTTGGCATTGAGTATGATTATTTAACTTGTTGTCAATGAGTACTCCTAAGTCCTTCTCCAAGTTTGATGTCCCCAACTGTATCCCATTTATTTTGTATGGTGCTAGACCATTAGTACGTCCAAAATGCATGACTTTACATTTGTCAACATTGAATTTCATCTGCCATGTATGTGCCCATATAGCCATCCTATCCAGATCCTGTTGCAATATGACACTATTTTCCTGAGAGTTGATGATTCTGCACAATTTTGTATCATCTGCAAAAATAGCAACATTGCTCACTACTGCATCTACTAGGTCATTAATAAATAAATTGAAGAGCACTGGACCCAGAACAGACCCCTGTGGGACCCCACTGCTAACCGTCTCCCATTTTGAGTACGATCCATTGACCACAACTCTTTGTTTTCTGTCCATTAGCCAGTTCCCTATCCATGAACACAGACTCTTCCCCAGTCCTTGCATCCTCAACTTTTGCACCAGACTTTTGTGGGGAACAGTGTCGAAGGCCTTTGCAAAGTCCAAGTATATCACATCTACAGCATTCCCAATATCCATATTAGCATTCACTACCTCATAAAAGCTGAGCATGTTAGTCAAACAGGACCTGTCTTTAGTAAACCCATGTTGATGCTGAGAAATAAGATTATTTTCTACTATGAAGTCATGTATAGTATCTCTTAGTAACCCCTCAAATAGTTTGCATACAACTGATGTTAAGCTTACAGGTCTATAATTTCCTGGATCTGATTTTTTGCCCTTCTTAAATAATGGGAAAACGTGGGCTGTACGCCAATCCACTGGGACTCTGCCAGTTGCAAGAGAGTCACAAAAGATAAGATAAAGGGGTTTATCTATAACTGAACTTAATTCCCTTAGGACCCGAGGATGCATGCCATCCGGGCCAGGTGCCTTGTCTATTTTTAATTTATTTAGTCTTGCCTTCACTTCTTCCTGTGTTAAGTATTTAATATTACAGTTAGAAGATTGAGACTCTTCCGCCTCTGTAGTTTGCAACAGTGCTGTTTCTTTTGTGAAGACAGAAGCAAAGAAAGCATTTAATAACTCTGCCTTACCTTGGTCATCCACCATTGAGTTCCCACCCTCATCCTTTAGGAGTCCTATACAGTCAACCTTTCTTTTTTTAGAGTTAATGTACTTGTAAAACTTTTTTGGGTTAGATTTGATATCCTTAGCGATTTGTTTTTCAGCTTCAATCTTTGCCTGCCTAATTTCTTTTTTACAATTTTTATTGCACTCTTTATAATTGCTTAGTGCAGCCTTGGTCCCCTCCTGTTTTAAGACCTTATAGGCATTCTTTTTCCTCTTCATTTTATCTTTTACCTTTCTATTCATCCATAGAGGCCTTTTTTATTCCTAGATATTTTGTTTCCATATGGGATATACATACTACAATATTGATTGAGTATAAGTTTAAAAGCTTGCCATTTCCCTTCAGTGTCTTCCCCTTGTAGTACATTATCCCAGTTCACCAAACTTAGTGCCTGCCTAATTTGATTGAACTTTGCTTTTCTAAAATTCATAGTTTTAGTGGTCCCGCTGCCTCGTGGCCTATCAGTCACCAGATCAAACGTTATCATGTTGTGATCACTATTTCCCAAATGTTCTTGAACCTGCACATTTGATACATTATCTGGTCTATTAGAAATGATCAGATCCAGTAACGCATTCCCCCTAGTTGGTTCAGTTACCATTTGAGTCAAGTAATTGTCCTGTAGTGCTGCCAGAAATCTGCTGCTTTTACCAGAATGGGTAGCCTCAATACTCCAGTCAATGTCTGGAAAGTTGAAGTCGCCCATAATTATGACCTCATTTTTACTTGCAGCTTTTTCAATCTGCTGTAGTAATCGCAGTTCTGCAGCTTCATTAATAAGAGGTGGCCTGTAGCATACCCCAATAAGCAATTGGCAACTTTTATTTCCATCATGAATATTTACCCAAATGGACTCCACATCTTCGCAATCTTCCTCCATCTCATCGTTGAGGACAGCTGTAAGAGAATTCTTAACAAAGAGACAAACCCCTCCACCTTTTTTCCCTGTTCTATCCCTCCTAAACACATTGTATCCTTTTAAATTAGCTATCCAGTCATGGCTTTCATCCATCCATGTCTCGGTAATTCCCACAATGTCATAGCCTTTGTCATTCAGAATGAACTCTAGTTCGTCTATTTTATTTGCAAGGCTCCAAGCATTGGTTACCATGCACTTTATATTTTTACCACCACATTTACCAATTTTGTTTACATGAAATGGGCTACTTGAATTTTTACCAACCTCCTTAATCTTTACACTGTCCCCACCCCCCTCTCCACCCCCCATAATGTTAGGCTCCCACTGTCTTTTTACCTCATCTTGTCTACGTATTGAGACTTTATCCTCCCGCCTCCCCCCAGATCCTAGTTTAAAATCTCCTCCAACCGTTTAGCGATATTGACATTTCCCAATAATCAGTCACCATAATGGGGTACCATTAATGGTTCCCTAGGGTATATATAGATAAAGAAAGGGAAGTGGTATAATGTGAATTCGCTCACAATTTCACATGGTTACAAAGCAAAACAGGCATCATGCACACAGATCCACATATGTATGTATATGTAGCATGTGGGTTTTTACCACCTGCCAAAAGTGCACAAATGTAGCACTAACCCACCGGGCAGACCAATCATTGCTGGTATGGAATCCATTACCAGTGGTCTGTCACATTATGTTGATGTACATCTCCAGAAATATGTGACCCAACTCCCCTCGTATCTTAAAGATACTACTCATACCCTTAACACTCTTCATCAGTTAGAGTGGAAACCGGATTCGTATGGATGGGCCACACTAGACGTCTGTGCCCTCTATACGAATATTCCACATGACTTGGGCTTAGGGCTGTCGAGCACTATTTGGCAGGCGATCCACTAATGCCACCCAGTCAGAAACAATTTATTTTGGATTCCATCGAGATAATCCTTACAACTAACTATTTTACTTTCTTGGATGCCTTCTACTTGCAGTTATGAGGAACGGCGATGGAGACGCGGTTCGCACCGGCGTTCGCCAATTTGTGTATGGGTTGGCTCGAAGACCAACTGGTGTGGTCTGAGGGCAACCCATATGGTGCGGACCTCGTCCTACATCGCCGTTTGATCGACGATATCATCTATGTCGGGGAGGGTTCAGGAGATAGACTTCAGCAATATGTCGATTACCTGAACGCTAATACGTTCGGATTAACTTTCACCATGGATACTCATCCAACTGAGATCCACTTTTTAGATCTAGAAATTAAAATTGATCCGGTTTCTGCTGCAATTGTCACCACCAATTACTTCAAACCCACTGATCGAAACGGGTACCTAGACTTCAATAGTGCTCACTATAAACCGTGGTTAAAAAATGTCCCCTTTGGTCAATTCAAACGCATTCGATGTAACTGTACACGTAATGAGGACTATGTTTTACAGTCGGAGATCCTTAAAACTCGATTTACCGAGAAACACTATCCACCAAAATTAATCGAAGCAGCATATAAAAAAGTGGCTACATTTTCCCAACGTGATTGTATTAAGGGTGATGATTGCAGCAGCGACCCTAGACAGACTGATACAAATCATAAGAAATTACCTATTATTATTAACTATTTTGGCCAGTCAATGGAATGTCGGGATATATTTAACCGTTTCTGGCCAATTTTGCTCAGTGACCCCATTCTTAAAACTACCCTGCCCGAGAAACCAAATGTGGTCTTTAGACGTGGTCAAAATATCCGAGGATACATTGCACCTAGCAAATAGAAATCTCAACTACCCACCAATAAATGCATTAAAACAGTTCCGAATAAAGTGGGATGCTACGCATGCCGGTCCCAACGATGCCTATGTTGTAAGACAATAGTAGATGGAGCGAAGACCTTCGCTACCTCAGGATCTACACACTATACAATCAAATCTTATGTAATGTGCCAGAGCACCTACGTCATCTATCTACTAACCTGTCCTTGCAATTTGTTCTACATAGGAAGGACTTCCCAAAAATTTCAAACTCGGCTCAATAAACATAGATCTAACATAAAAAAGGGGGAGAGCAAGCATAGTGTTTCAAATCACTTTTTATTGGTTCATGGAAAAAATTATAACCTTCTAAAAGCTACAATTATAGAACAAATTCCTATGGCCAATAAACATGAAAGATTTCGCACCTTATGTAGGAGGGAATCATATTGGATACTCAAATTGGGGACACTAGAACCAAATGGCCTTAATAAATGCTTAGAGGAAATACATTAGGAGGTATAGACTAGCTGGGACATTGTGGGCTTGGTTCGCGGGGGGGTGCTGGCTCTTGGCGCGGCCGTTTTCGCGCGGGTTTTCGTGTTGCGCGCGGTTGCGGATTTTCGCGCGGGGCGTTGTCGTTTTCGCACGAGTTTTTGCGCAGGAGCGATGTCGGTTTCGCGCGTGGATTCGCGTTTACGCACGGGCCATTGTCGTTTCGCGCGGGGGGTCGCGGTCGCGCACGGTGCGGGGGTTCGCGCGGGGGTGGCTGTGCTGGGAGTTGGCGCTCTTTTGTGGGTCAGGCCCCATATATTCCTTAATAGGGATATAGGATATTAATGCATACATTTTATATTTGATGACAATCAATCTCACTGTTCTGGTTCCTATTTTATTCCCCCCTCCCATTTTTATCTTCCATCCCCCTCTTCCTTTGTTTTTTCTTTCCCCCCTCGCCTCCTTATTTACAAAGTATATAATGGAAGATTTGCTTGTGAACAACAGGTATGTGTGGCTGTGGGGTACAGCCATTGGTAGGCAAACCCACATGCTACATATACATACATATGTGGATCTGTGTGCATGATGCCTGTTTTGTTTGTAACCATGTGAAATTGTGAGGGAATTCACATTATACCACTTCCCTTTATTTATCTATATATACCCTAGGGAACCATTAATGGTACCCCATTATGGTGACTGATTATTGGGAAATTTCAATATTACTTTCCTCTTAAGATCGAGTAATTTAAATTATGAAGATCCTTTCTTAAAAATGTTACTGCTATATATACAACTTTCAATTGTTTCATTCAGTGATCTTTATAGTATTGTGATAAAGGAGCAGTTTTCTAACTCCTCCTTCTTATTTACACACTCCACCTAGTGGAAGTTACATCATTAGCACCACCTTTATGACCTCACACTATTTTGCATAGTACTGCCCATGTAATGTGGATTGGCCAATCCCAAAGAACCAATGTTTAGCATTTCCTATAAAAAGAGATGCTGCCATCTTGTTTTATATTAGCCTGATGAAACAGAGAATGTTTTCTCTGAGAAACGCGTTGTTTTTACTAATAAATAAGCCCCCCCTGTTATACCTTACTACCTCACCACTCTCTATTTTATTTGCGGCAAGTCAGCGGTTATATCTGCTAGCCGCACAATACTACTCAGTACGCTACTGACATCGCATAGACGCCGCTCACTCCCGTTTGGTCTCGCAAGGTGAGCATGCGCCAGGATCTAACGTTTGGCCTGCCTACAGCCTCCCTGGAAGTGTCCAAACTGAGAACGTGACTCCCTGGTGGCCCTCCGGATTCTCCGCCTGGAGCTGGATCGTGAGCCTGGTCCCTGGCCCCTAAAGGGACAAACGCTATCAGAGGCTGTGTCCTACGAGCAGCCATTTCTGAACAGGTGAGACCTGTCCTTGGCAGGGTGGATGCTCTTATTTATTTGTCACTCAGAGCGCTCTCTCTTTTGCATGTTTTTACTTTCTCTAGTGGATACTGAGAGCTGCCTAAGGAGGTTTGCCAGATCGCACCAACAGGGAACTGTCTACATTCCCGATTTGCATTGCTCGTACACTGCCTACCACGCATGGTTGAAGTTGATTTCGGAGCGGAGGCATCCTAATACATACGGTGACTTTTATGCTTTATATTGGCTTGCATATAAGCCTTTTATCGTTTTTATTGCTCATCATGGACTATTATGTGAATAAGGACCAATATAGATTAACATTATGGAAGACTCAGAAAGATATTGATCCGGCTAATCATAATGAAAGTAGAGAGAAATCTATTATTGATCTTATGAGACAGTTAGAAGTTTTATTGGAGAAAGAAATGAAACATTCTATGGATATATTTTTTATGGAAAAATACTAAAAAGCAAGAGTCATACATAGAGGTCTCCGGGTACCGATACATTCCACATTCATGACGGATGATACTTTTACTGAAGTATGGGATACATATTGGGACTCTAAATCCCTTGAGTCTATGGACCTAATTATTGATAAAAGACAGTCCCTAATTGAATTATTACAGGTGGACTTATGTCATTGTACTAAAGCCTTATCCCCCTATAAGAACGACCCTACATATATTACGTGGGATAATAAAATTACTAATAGACTGTGCACCCTTGAAAAAGATTTATACAACCAAAAATTAGAAAAATTCATTAGAGACCAAGACGATTACCGTCTAGGTCACACACGAACGTGGAAGGTACAGAGAGGGTCACTAAGCACTGATTTAAATAGTGAAACACAAGTTCCAAATACTGTACCTACAAAACCATATATTCCTTCTCTAATGTCGATTAACATTCCAGATAGGCCCAACCCCAGTAGCAGGCCACATTCTTACATTTATAGACGCCCCCTTGCCAATAAAGTCCACCATTCAGGGACACAGCATCGTCCACTCATTACACACCAGAGATACAATAAGAAAAAACGTGGATACCTAAATTATCAAGAAAGAAAACAATATAAAAAAACTCACACTCCCCATAGAAATAATAGTAGAATCTTTTATAAGAACCATCTTAAACCTCCCCTGGTGGATAAAATTAGTCGAGGTGACTCTGTACAGCAAGGCGAGATAGGAGGGGACATACAGGTAGTGACTATTGAGTCCTTGTCCCTGTCTTCGCCCACATCCCCAGCCCAGAGCCTGAACTCATCTTTAAACAACTCTTATAATTCCCTCCCTAAAAATGCCCCGTGCAGTCCATTGATAAATGCCATCCAAGCAGTGGTAGAAGCTCAGGTCCATGTTCCTGTAGCTGGTCACACCACCTCCCCTGCCCAAATGTCCACACCTACGTTAACTATTAGAAAACCCTCTGAGAAAGTACAGTCTTCCCCATCCTGTCCCTCTCTTTTTTTAGAGAACAGCCAAACACCAGTTCCACCGAGAATAGCCAAGAGTCGGATACCAGTGCCCATGTACCCGCCCATCACAGAATACTTTCAAAAAAACAGATTAAAAAGAACACTGTCCGAGTCAAACCTCATAGAAGGGGAAAACTGGGAGGGAACAAACGAGCCCGGCTCCAAAAGACAACAAATCCGACCCTCAGAATAGATAATGACCTATTAGTCCCAATTTTTAATCTTTCCTCATATATTCTTTCCCAGGATGAAACATCTGTTCTTCAGAAAGGTTTGTTTTTTTTTCCCTCTGAGAAAATAAATACTTACCAATTGCTCACAGACCTTCATTCCTACGCCCGCAAACTATCCCTACAACGGTATTTTGCTCTCAAACAACAGAAAAATTCAAATAATCCTGTAGATATTAATATCGTGGGCTGTATTGATAATCCATCCAATACACAGACCAATGTTGATAGCCTTGTAGACACTCTGCTAGAAAAACCTATAGCCACTTCTCTTAAAAACAAGTCTAAATTGTATCCAACCCAATACAAGGGTGTACAAGTGGAAACCTTTTGCAATATGGTTACCTCAGAAATTCTGAAATTATCAAATAAACCTGTCAAAAAAAACAATCTGACTAGAATGGAGAAGAGGGCCATTAAATTATTAGGCAATAATGATACTATTGTAATAAGAGAGGTACTATTGTAATAAGAGAGGCCGACAAGGGGGGGGGGGGGGGAATTATCATACAAGATAGACAGGATTATGTGGGTGAAGCAATACGCCTCCTTAGCGATCCCACATACTATAAACAACTTACTTTTGACCCTACAGATCTTTTCCTCAACAACTACAGGGATCATATAAAACGAGGTTTTGATGACGGAATTTTAAATAATGATGAATACCGGTATCTTAATATACAAACTCCAAAAATTCAGTTTTTTACCACCTGCCAAAAGTGCACAAATGTAGCACTAACCCACCGGGCAGACCTATCATTGCTGGTATGGAATCAATTACCAGTGGTCTGTCACATTATGTTGATGTACATCTCCAGAAATATGTGACCCAACTCCCCTCGTATCTTAAAGATACTACTCATACCCTTAACACTCTTCATCAGTTAGAGTGGAACCGGATTCGTATAGATGGGCCACACTAGACGTGTGTGCCCTCTATACGAATATTCCACATGACTTGGGCCTTAGGGCTGTCGAGTACTATTTGGCAGGCGATCCACTAATGCCACCCAGTCAGAAACAATTTATTTTGGATTCCATCGAGATAATCCTTACAACTAACTATTTTATTTTCTTGGATGCCTTCTACTTGCAGTTACGAGGAACGGCGATGGGGGCGCGGTTCGCACAGGCGTTCGCCAATTTGTATAATTGGTTGGCTCGAAGACCAACTGGTGTGGTCTGAGGGCAACCCATATGGTGCGGACCTCGTCCTACATCGCCGTTTGATCGACGATATCATCTATGTCTGGGAGGGTTCAGGAGATAGACTTAAGCAATATGTCAATTACCTGAACACTAATACGTTCGGATTAACCGGTTCAGCACCGCAGTGCCGAAAATTTCATGCATCCGAGCAACATTCACCTCCCATTCATTCGCCTATAACTTTATTACTACTTATCACAATGAATTGATCTATATCTTGTTTTTTCCACCACTAATTAGGCTTTCTTTGGGTGCTACATTTTGCTAAGAATTATTTTTTTCTAAATCCATTTTAACAGGAAGATTAAGAAAGAAATGAAAAAAATGCATTATTTCTCAGTTTTTGGCCATTATAGTTTGAAATTAATATAAGCTACCGTAATTAAAACTCATGTATTTTATTTGCCCATCTGTCCTGGTTATTACACCGTTTAAACGATGTCCCTATAACAATTTATGGTGCCGATATTTCATTTAGAAATAAAGGTGCATTTTTTCAATTTGTGTTCATCACTATTTATAAGCTTATAATTTTAAATAATATAATAACATACTCTCTTGACATGCATATTTAAAAAGTTCAGACCCTTGGGTAACTATTTATGTTGTTTTTGTTTTTTTATTGTATTTTTTTTTTATAAAATATGTATGTGGGTAATTTTTGGTGTGGGAGGGAAACTCCTAATTTTAAATGTAAAATAATAGAATTGTTTTATTAAAAATGTATGTGGGTGCAGTTTACTATTTGGCCACAAGATGGCCACAGTAAAAAAAAGTCCTGGATGCGAACGATCTCGCATCCAGGAACTAAAGTACACGGAGAAGTTTCCTGGGGGGCAGAAATACCGCGCTCTCTCACTAGAAAGCGTCGGTTTTTCTGCAGGGAAATTAGATCGGTGAATGGGAATTATATTCCCATTCACTGATCGGGGGGCTAGCGGCGGGCGGCGGGTGCGTGCGCTGGAGTGCGCCCGATCGTGCGCACCATGCGGCAGAACTAGCAGTGCCTATCTGGACGAGGAAGCTCGTCCAGATAGGCCGAACTGGTTAACTTTCACCATGGATACTCATCCAACTGAGATCCACTTTTTAGATCTAGAAATTAAAATTGATCCGGTTTCTGCTGCAATTGTCACCACCAATTACTTCAAACCCACTGATCGAAACGGGTACCTAGACTTCAATAGTGCTCACTATAAACCTTGGTTAAAAAATGTCCCCTTTGGACAATTCAAACGCATTCGACGTAACTGTACACGTAATAAGGAGTATGTTTTACAGTCGGAGATCCTTAAAACTCGATTTACCGAGAAACACTATCCACCAAAATTAATCGAAGCAGCATATAAAAAAGCGGCTACATTTTCCCAACGTGATTGTATTAAGGGTGATGATTGCAGCAGCGACCCTAGACAGACTGATACAAATCATAAGAAATTACCTATTATTATTAACTATTCTGGCCAGTCAATGGAATGTCGGGATATATTTAACCGTTTCTGGCCAATTTTGCTCAGTGACCCCATTCTTAAAACTACCCTGCCCGAGAAATCAAATGTGGTCTTTAGACGTGGTAAAAATATCCGAGGATACATTGCACCTAGCAAATTGAAATCTCAACTACCCACCAATAAATGTATTAAAACAGTTCCGAATAAAGTGGGATGCTATGCATGCCGGTCCCGACGATGCCTATGTTGTAAGACCATAGTAGATGGAGCTAAGACCTTCGCTACCTCAGGATCTACACACTATACAATCAAATCTTATGTAACGTGCCAGAGCACCTACGTCATCTATCTACTAACCTGTCCTTGCAATTTGTTCTACATAGGAAGGACTTCCCAAAAATTTCAAACTCGGCTCAATAAACATAGATCTAACATAAAAAAGGGGGAGAGCAAGCATAGTGTTTCAAATCACTTTTTATTGGTTCATGGAAAAAATTATAACCTTCTAAAAGCTACAATTATAGAACAAATTCCTATGGCCAATAAACATGAAAGATTTCGCACCTTATGTAGGAGGGAATCATATTGGATACTCAAATTGGGGACACTAGAACCAGATGGCCTTAATAAATGCTTAGAGGAAATACATTAGGAGGTATAGACTAGCTGGGACATTGTGGGCTTGGTTCGCGGGGGGTTGCTGGCTCTGCGCGCGGTTGCGGATTTTCGCGCGGGGCGGTGTCGTTTTCGCACGAGTTTTTGTGTGGGAGCGATGTCGGTTTCGCGCAGGGATTTGTGTTTGCGCGCGGGGCTGTTGTCGTTTCGCGCGGGGGTTCGCGGTTGCTAGCGGTGCGGGGGTTCGCGCGGGGGTGGCTGTGCTGGGAGTTGGCGCTCTTTTGTGGGTCAGGCCCCCATATATTCCTTAATAGGGATATAGGATATTAATGCATACATTTTATATTTGATGACAATCAATCTCACTGTTCTGGTTCCTATTTTATTCCCCCCTCCTCTTTTTTCTCTTCCATCCCCCTCTCCCTTTATTTTTTCTTTCCCCCCTCCCCTCCTTATTTACAAAGTATATAATGGAAGATTTGATTCTGAACAACAGGTATGTGTGGCTGTGGGGTACAGCCATTGGTAGGCAAACCCACATGCTACATATACATACATATGTGGATCTGTGTGCATGATGCCTGTTTTGTTTGTAACCATGTGAAATTGTGAGGGAATTCACATTATACCACTTCCCTTTCTTTATCTATATATACACTAGGGAACCATTAATGGTATACCGTTATGGTGACTGATTATTGGATCGAGTATTTTAAATTAAGAAGATCCTTTCTAAAAAATGTTACTGCTATATATACAACTTTCAATTGTTTTATTCAGTGATCTTTATAGTATTGTGATAAAGGAGCAGTTTTCTAACTCCTCCTTCTTATTTACATACTCCACCTAGTGGAAGTTACATCATTCGCACCACCTTTATGACCTCACACTATTTTGCATAGTACTGCCCATGTAATGTGGATTGGCCAATCCCAAAGAACCAATGTTTAGCATTTCCTATAAAAAGAGATGCCGCCATCTTGTTTTATATTAGCCTGATGAAACAGAAAACGTTTTCTCTGAGAAACGCGTTGTTTTTACTAATAAATAAGCCCCCCTTTTATACCTTACTACCTCACCACTCTCTATTTTATTTGTGGCAAGTCAGCGGTTATATCTGCTAGCCGCACAATACTACTCAGTACGCTACTGATATCGCATAGACGCCGCTCACTCCCGTTTGGTCTCGCAAGGTGAGCGTGCGCCAGGATCTAACGTTTGGCCTGCCTATAGCCTCCCTGGAAGTGTCCAAACTGAGAACGTGACTCCCTGGTGGCCATCCGGATTCCCCACCTGGAGCTGGATCGTGAGCCTGGTCCCTGGCCCCTAAAGGGACAAACGCTATCAGAGACTGTGTCCTACAAGCAGCCATTTCTGAACAGGTGAGACCTGTCCTTGGCAGGGTGGATGCTCTTATTTATTTGTCACTCAGAGCGCTCTCTCTTTTGCATGTTTTTACTAATCACTCGTTTTACATCCCCATGTGATGTCAGCATTGAGGATTTTTAAATCTTCCTCAGATAATCTTGGCAATGTAATGTTTTCAAATAATCCTCCATATCCCTAGGCTCCCCACCCCGCGAATGACTGTGAGAACATCTAGGCTTAGTCAAATTAGTGAGAAGTCTACTTGACTTATTGGCCAATTTAAAGAATTTAGCTGTTCTATGGGACCGAAAAAGTGTTATCGTATCTTCCCAACCAAAGATTACTTTCCCTTTTTGCATTGAGCCAAAGTTGTCGATTAGTTTCTGAAGAATTGTCTTTAGAAATCAAATAGGCCGATCTAGCCCCTGCACATTTTTAAATATCGTTATCTAAAGCTTTCTTCTTGTAAGATAACATACCCTATGATACAACCCCTCAAAACTGCTTTAGCAACCTCCCAATAAAGTATACGGTCTTGTCGTTGTTCACGATTATCCTCAGAATATTTCCACCACCATCCAGTAAGCGCCAAGGCAAATTGTTCATAATCATAAAGATAGGTAGGGAATCATCAACCATCCCAGGTATGTTTAGTAAAACCCAGATGTATCATAGCCTGGACCGGGGCATGTTTGGATTTAACTATAGCCTTAATCTCAGTTGAAGTGACCTTAGTTACTAAATTAGGGGATACCATTTTTAAATCAATTCTAGAGTGGGAAGCATGTACTCCTGAATAATGCATAACATTCTACTCCAGGTGTGACTATTAGAGATGGCCCGAACGGTTCACCGGCGGGTAGTTCCCAGCGAAATTCAGCTGTTCGTGTCCGCGGCGGGACGCGAACACACATCGCGTTCGACCCGCCCCCTATACCTTGTCATTTGGCTAAACTTTGACCCCCTACATCACAATCAGCAGACACATGGCAGCCAATCAGGCTGCACTCCCCCACGGATCCCCTTCCCCCCTATAAAAAGGCAGCAGTGCCGGCCATGTTCTCAGTCTTTGGCTGCTGCTTTAGTGAGAAAAAGTAACAGGCAGCTGCAGAGACAGGAACAATAGCAAGACTGTTGTTTAGCTTGCTCCTCGCTGAATTTATTGCTGAAAGCACCCTAAAAAGGCCCTTTTGAGGGCTAATATTTTTCTGCTGTGTTTTTTTTTTTGTGTGTGTGACACTGCATACAGCCCACAGTCATAGCTGGGACTTAGTCTGCCAGCACACTATTATCAGTGCATATCTTCCAAATGTATTTGTGATCAAAGTATAGCATATCTGTGTGACACGCTGCATACAGCCCAGCCCACATGCGCATCTGGGACTTGTAGTTCCACCAGCACACTATTACCAGTAGCATTAAGAACAACTTAACCAGTGCTGCAATCACAACTGTGTCACTCCCACCACCAACACCTAATGGAGAGTGACTCACCGAGTCAGATGGACCACAAGTTACAATGGTCTGATGCGCATGTGGGGCATTCACAGGTTCCCCATCGCCTATGGCTTTAACTCCACTTCTGCTGCAGTCATCATATGTAAATGCGATCCAACGGTGGATTCACTTATCAGATTGAAGATGTATTTCAGTGTATTTCAGCGCATAGAGTGTGTCCCACGGGCTCTCCCCCGCTTGGTCCCCTGGGCTGACCGTGTGCCTTCCTAGATTTCCATTGGTATCCCGCGCGCTGACTTTCCACCATCAACTTGCTAGTGAGAGACATAGTCTGCAGCTCCGCCCTATCAATTTCGTCACACTCACATGACTCATCAGGGGCTTGGAGCTGCGACGGCATGATGATACATGTGTCCATCTCTGGGGTCTATAATTGGTTAAGGCTGCTCTGCCTCCCTCCCCTCACAAAACTTTATTGCTATTTGCGCTCCAGCGTGGCTAAAAGCATTTCCTGGTGTTAGTAAAGCACGTTATGAGTGCCCACAAAGCCGGCATTTAATTCAAAGTATTCTTTAATAAAAAATGGAATTTATGAATTAAAATAATAGATAAAAACCTAAAATGTAATTTTCGTATATTACATCATCCCGTGAACGTGAATTGTGAGCGCAGAGCTTAACCAGAAGTATCATTAGCAGTGCATATCTTCTTGGATTTGTGATTGAAAGTACTATAGGATATCTCTCTGTGTGGGTGACACACTGCATACAGCCCACAGTCCACGCAATCATTTGCTGGGCCTTGTAGTTCTCCAGTATCCTTTTCTATCTTTATTACAAGCCAGCACACTACCATTAGCAGTGCATAGCCTCCAACACAGCCAATTGATTGCGCACACTGCTTTTACAGCACTTTTTACAACCATTGTAATATCACAACTGCATATTTCTGTGTGTGTTAAAGTACACATCCCAGTGATACACACACACACAGCTGCTGTGTATTTGACACTGATTGTGTGCCTCTTTGTGATTACACACTCTGTCTACCACTATTAAATATTGTTAGTACTACTGCATACCCAATATGGAAAAAATGACAAGCAGAGGCAGGCCACCATGAAGGTCTTTTTGAGGTCGTGCGGGAGTTATTTCGTGCGGCCCTCGACCAATGCACAGTGTTCAGAGGGCACGTACCCTCACCCCCCAAAATTCTGAGGATGTAGTTGACTGGTTAACACAGCAGCACACTTCATCTTACTCAGCTTCCGCATGGAACCGTCATGTATCTTCCTCCTCCTGCTCTGATTCGGCACCCCACAACTACTTACCACTCAGCCAGCAGTCACCACCACCACTACTACTAACACCACAGCCACTCCACTTGAGATTTTGCAGGAGTTATTTATATGCACATATTCTTGTGATGAATTTACTGATCCACAAACATTATTGTTACAAGATGAAGACGCTAAGGGTGTTACACCACCACATATGTCTCAGTTAGGCGTCACTACACACATGGATGTAAGGTGTGAGGATGGTGATGAACTACCTGTTGTTGGTGCAGTTTTGGAAGTGTCTGATACAAGCAAAGCTATGGATGATGATAATGATGTGGGCATGGATGCCACGTGGGAGCCTGGAAGATGAGATGAACAGGGGGAGAGTTCAGAGGGGGAGACAGAGAGGAGGAGGAGATGAGTTGCTGTAAACAGCAGGGGGAGCTTGTCGCAAACAGCTCATGGCAGTGTCCGACGGCATGTATTGACACCTAGGGTCAGCTAGCCAACACGCCCTTCAACGCCTGCTGCTGCCACCACTAGAATGCTGTTATTCCAGAGCTCACCAGTGTGGCATTTTTTTGTGTCTCTGCCTCAGATTACAGCAATGCCATCTGTAATCTCTGCTAGTCCTAGAAAGTGCAACACCTACCTAGGGACAACTTCCTTATGAAGGCACATGATCTCCCATCACAAACACCAATGGGATGAGCACATGAGGAAAAGCAGCACGCAAACACAAAGGCACCCTCCGCCTCCTCTTCCTCCTCCTGGTCCAGCATCTTAAGCCGCTTTACCCTCTTCTGCCCTTGCACCTTCACAGCCACCCTCCTCCACTCCGCCTCTCACTTTGAGCAGTTCCTGCTTCTCTGCTCACAGCCAGGTGTCCATTAAGAAAATATTTGAATGGAAGAAGCCAATGTCTGCCAGTCACCCCCTTGCCCAGCGTCTGACAGCTGACTTGTTACCATACAAGCTGGTGGACTCTAAGGCCTTACGAAAATTTGTGGGGATTGGGACACTGCAGTGGAAGATACCAGGCTGCAATTATTTTTCCAAAAAGGCGATACCCAAACTGTACCGTGATGTTGAAAGGCAAGTGGTGTCCTCTCTGGCACACAGCGTTGGGTCAAGGGTCCATCTGATCATGGATGTTTGCCTGACAACCCTTTGCAGCTGTTTGTGGTGCATTAAACAGTGAGTTTGGTCTGTCAGTGTGAAGCAGCACACTACTACTTACACTACTTGATTGATGTATACACACGCAAGATGTTTTAAAGCACTTTATGCCTCCAATTTAGGAATGTAATGTGATTTCTGCCCTTTAGGGATTATAACCCTACTCTGCATCAAATACGTAATATTCCGAGGGCATTTTGGCATGTATCCCACTCTGGCATGCCCCCCTCCAGGTGTTAGACCCATTGAAACAACTCTTTCATCACTTTTGTGGCCAGAAAGAGTCCCTGTATGTTTTAAAATTTGCCAACCCATTGAAGTCTATGGCAGTTCGCCCGATTTACGCAAATTTGAACTTTTGCGGAAGTTCGCATTCATGGTTCTAGCATCAGGGGATGTCCCAGCTACACCCACCTGACGTGACGATACATGAAGAAGAGCCTTGTTTAAATTATAGCACATGGGAGACAAAAGACATAATGAATAAAACCTTGTAGTAATTGCAACGGAGACACCAAGATCCCAAACTCCAACACCCCTCCCTAACCCTTGACAGAACATTCCCGCATGAGCATAAAGGCACTACCCCAAAAGACAGAGGCAGTTCCCCCGTGCCCACAAATACAAAGTAGGCCCGAAATGGAGCACAGCATAATCAAAGAGAACATCATTTGCTTTTCCTGGCAAGAACACCAAAACATAACATATTAGCAGAAACCATAGTGCAGGTCTGGAGCACCTTAGAAGGAGCAGAGTTCTAAGTAAACAGAGAGAGATCACCCCTCATTGAGAGTGAGCACTCTCTCTCAACCCCTATTACAGTAACAGATTCATGAAAAACAAAGAGATTAATAGAAAACGGTTTCCCCATAAAAAGTTAAAAACAAAATGAAAACATAAAAAGGAAAGTTAAGTTTCAGGATTCATATCACGTAGATCAAAAAGCATCTTCCCATCTTATAAGGCACAAAAACCTTCAAAATGCCAGTCACTGATAGAGTAATAGCAATAATAGCGGTCAGTCTTCCCAGCCAGAGGAGGCTTGACTAAGCTGTTTTGCGGGGATCTCCGGGGATTGTCTAGCCTCTTGGCTGCACTCAGATTCAGAGGTGTGCTCCTGTTACGAAGGGGACCAGGGTACAAATAACGTGCTGTAACGATCTGCTAGTGTATGAGGGCCACTTAGCAGACAGACACTATCAGACGTTCCCTGAAAGGGAAATGTCTTATAGATAGTGACAGCTGAAGGCAGAACTGTCACGGCTATATGATACAAAGAATGGTCAGGCAATCGAGTCGGCAACAGATCAGATGGGCAGAGGTACAAAATCAGGAGACAGTATCACAGTAGGTAAGCAGGCAAGGTTGGCAACAGCTCAGATTGGCGAAGGTACAGAATCGGGAGACAGAATCAGAGTAAGTAATCAAGCAAGGTCGGCAACAAGTATTAACAATAGTATAAAGCCTGGGCTAGTGTGAAATCCCCGGGGTCCTGCCGGTTCAAAGCACACGCGGATTGACTAAGGTCTGGAGCCTCCACAAGGTTGTGTTAGCTAGAACAGACAACGAGAGACTGAGCGCACGAGGCTAAAGAAGCCTGGGATGACAGGACAGCCACGCCCCCCCAGCAGCCCAGTGAATCAGGATCCGGGGGTGGCTCCATGCGTGTCAGCTGACAGCCGATCAGCTGACACGCTTCCTAAGTTTATAAGGAGCGCGACGCTGTCCGCACGCACGCCCTCCTTCCTTTCCAAGCTGGTCTGCGCATACGCATCTCCCTGCCGGAGCGCCGCTGATGACATCAGCACTGGCGCGGCTGGGCGACCCGGAGATCTTGGATGCGTCGCCGGCCGAGCCAGCACAGGTATGACTGACATTACCCCTCCCCTGAGGCGTGGTCACCGAACACGCCAAAGCAGGTTTATCTGGGTGAGAAGTATGAAACTCAGAAATTAGTTCATCAGCATGAAAACTAGAAGCAGGAATCCAGGATCTTTCTTCTGGTCCATAACCCATCCAGTGTACTAAATATTGTAAGGAGTTTCTGCTTCTCCTGGAATCCAGGATCCTCTCCACCTCGTACTCAGGTTCCCCATCAATGATTACAGGAGGAGGAGGAGAAGAGTCAGCATCAGCAGCAGATTTAAGGAGAGAAACATGGAAGGATTTGGTCCCTCTCATGGAGGCCGGAAGAGATACTCTATACGTTACATCATTAATTTTCTCAGAAATTACATAAGGACCTATATATTTAGGACCAAGTTTAGCCGAAGGTTGACTTAACCCGATATTTTTGGTCGAAACCCAAACTCGGTCACTTGGCAGAAACTCCTTGTGAGGTGCACAATGACGATCAGCTTGTATTTTCTGAGAGGCCACCGCATTCTTTAAATTCTGTTAAATTCGCAGATTACTTGCGTCTTAGTCACCCAATCCTCTATAACCGGAAAAGATGTGGAAGAGGACGGGACAAAGGAAAACTTAGACCTCCCAAAGACCACTTGGAAGGGGGAAGAAGCATTCCGTAAATTATTATGAGATAATTCTGCGAATGGAAGGAATTGCACCCACTCTTCTTGAGAATTGGACACATAGCATCTAAGAAACTGATCTAGAGATTGATTGACCCTCTCTGTTTGCCCGTTAGTCTGGAGATGGAACCCTGAGGAGAAAGATGAGATTCCTATGTGCCGACAAAAGCTTTTCCAAAACTGGGAGACGAACTGAACCCCTCTATCAAATACTATATTTTCCAGGATCCCATGTAAAGGAAAAATGTTTTCGATAAACAAATCCGCTAATTCTTTGGCAGAAGGCAGTTTCTCTAGCGGTATAAAATGTGCCATTTTGCTAAATCGATCTACCACAACCCAAATCACAGTCTTTCCCTGGGATGGGGGAAGATTTACTACAAAGTCCATAGAGATATGTGTCCAAGGAGCATTGGGGACAGGTAAAGGCTGCAGGGTACCAGAAGGAGGCTTCCTAGAAGGTTTACTTCGTGCGCAGACGGTGCATGCCGCAACAAAGTCCTTACAGTCATCCCGAATAGAGGGCCACCAAAGATGACATAGAAGTAACTCCTGAGATCTATTTTATTTATTTATTTATTTATTGTATTTATAAAGCGCCAACATATTACGCAGCGCTGAACATTAATTTAGGTTACAGACAATATTTAGGGGTGACATACAGCAATATGACAATACAGGAATACAAGAAAACCAGATCACACCAGATCTAGCCACTCCTGGATGACCAGCTAGTTTACTACAGTGGAACTGTTGCAAAACTGAAAGACGTAAATGTAGAGGGACAAACAGTAATTCTGGAGGTTTATCTGGAGGAGCATCTGTTTGAAACTGTGGCAGTATCTCCAACAGGTCATGAGACAATTCTGCTACGGAAATGATGATGTGATCGGACAAAATATTGGTGGGATTAGGAGACAGGGATTCTTCTGGTTCAAAACATCGGGACAAGGCATCTGCCTTTACATTTTTTAAACCAGGCTTGTACGTAATTATAAATCTAAAATGAGAAAAGAGAGCCCATCGGGCTTGTCGAGGATTTAAAAGCTTGGCATTTTCTATGTATTCGAGGTTTTTGTGATCGGTATACACAGTAATGATATGTTCTGCCTCTTCCAGCCAATGCCTCCATTCTTCAAAGGCCATTTTGACTGCCAATAATTCTCTATTACCAATGTCATAATTTCATTTGGCAGGAGAGAATTTCCTAGAGAAAAAGGCGCAGGGATGCAAGCGTTCAGGCTGACCGGAATATTGAGACAGAACGGCCCCAACTCCTACTTCTGAGGCATCTACCTCGACCACAAAGGGACGAAGAACATCTGCATGTTGCAATATTGGAGCAGAACAGAAGGCCTCTTTAAGGATAGAAAAGGCTCGAATGGCTTCTCGAGACCAATTGGCAGGGTCAGCTCCCTTTTTGGTTAGATCAGATAACGGAGCTACAATGGAAGAAAAATTGTGAATAAACTTGCGATAGTAATTCGCAAACCCCAAGAACCTCTGAAGGGGTTTCAGACCCAGGGGCTGAGGCCATTCCAGAACTGCCGCGACTTTCTTCTGATCCATAGAAGGCCCGGAGTTGGAAATGATATAACCCAGGAAAGGAATCTCTGTGACCTCGAAAACACAATTTTTCTAACTTGGCATAGAGCGAATTCTCCCTTAATTTTTGCAAAACAAATTTTACATGCTGACGATGTTCATCGACAGAATTGTGAGAGAATAAGAATATCTTCCAAATATACAATGACGAACCTACCGAGAACATCCCTGAATATTTCATTTACAAAGTCTTGGAGGACTGCGGGAGCGTTGCACAGGCCGAATGGCATAACTAAATACTCGTAGTGGCCATCTTGAGTATTAAAGGCAGTCTTCCACTCATCCCCCTGTCTGATCCTGATTAAATTGTATGCCCCTCGGAGATCTAGTTTTGAGAAAATCTGTGCTCCAGTGACTTGAGAAAACAGATACTCAAGAGGTAAGGGGTACCTGTTTTTAATAGTAATGTTATTCAGACCCCTATAGTCAGTACAAGGTCGCAGACCACCATCTTTTTTCTGTACAAAGAAATCCCGGCTCCTGCTGGAGAGTTAGAAGGCCGGATAAAACCCATCTCTAAATTTTCCTTAATGTACGCTTTCATGACAGTTTTTTTCAGAACCAGACAGGGGGTAGATATGACCCCTAGGAGGCATGGTGCCGGGTCGTAACTCAATGGGACAATCGAAGGGTCTATGTGGAGGGAGTTTATCAGCAGATTGAGGTGAGAATACATCAGAATAGTCAACATACTGCGTAGGCACACCTCCTAAACCCAACTGAACAGAAAGAAGAGGCAAATTTTGCAGACAATTTTTTTGACAAAAAGGAGACCAGGAGGTGAGTTGCCCTGACCTCCAATCAAAATGAGGAGAATGCTTCTGCAACCAAGGAAGCCCTAAAACAATAGAGCAGGAAGACCTTTTGAGAACCTAAAACTGCATCTCCTCAACATGAAAGAGACCAATCCGACAGGTGAGTGGTGAGGTCTGGGAAAGAGGTTGCTTATCCTGTAAAGGACAGTTGTCAATTCCCGCAACATACAATTTTTGCTGCATAGGTATTAAATGAATATTCCAAGGTGGGGGTAACGACTGAACTATGTGGGAAGGACCGAGACCTGCTCTGATGATGATAACGAATTCTACGGTCAACTTTTATAGCCAGAGAAATAGCCTCGTCTAACGAACGAGGCTCAGGATGGCCAATTAATAGTTCCGAAACTTTGTCAGACAAGCCCATTAAAAACTGGTCGAGCAAAGCATAATTTTCCCACCTAGAAGCACTTGCCCATTTCCTAAATTCTGCTGCGTAGTCTTCAGCAGTGTTACGTCCCTGACGGAGACTACGAAGTTTACGCACCGCGGTAGCAGCCATATCTGGGTCATCATAAATTATTGCCATGGCGTCAAAGAAGTCTTTAACAGACTTAAGGGCTTCATGCTGGGGAGGCAGATTATATGCCCAAGTTTGGGAATTACCCTGTAAGAGGTTTTAATCGGGGTGATTCGCTGCAGCTCACTGCCTGAGGAAATAGGCCTCATTTCAAAATATGACTGACAACGATTTTGAAAGTTACTGAAATCACTCCTATGCCCTGAGAATTTCTCGGGTAGAGGCATCGTGGGTTCTACCACCGTTGGAATGGGTGGAGCCGCTTGGACTGCCTGTTGCGGTTGTAAGGAGCGGACAACCTGCGACAACCTGTCCAATTGCTGCTGTTGCGCGGCTACCGTGTTACTCAGGTTAGCAACAGCCGTAGTGAGGTTTTGCACCTGTTTGCAAAGTTCCTCCATAATTGATTGGTCTGTTCTAATCTAACGATCTGCTAGTGTATGAGGGCCACCTAGCAGACAGACACTATCAGACGTTCCCTGAAAGGGAAATGTCTTATAGACAGTGACAGCTGAAGGCAGAACTGTCACGGCTATATGATACAAAGAATGGTCAGGCAATCGAGTCGGCAACAGATCAGATGGGCAGAGGTACAAAATCAGGAGACCGAATCAGAGTAAGTAATCAGGCAAGGTCAGCAACAAGTAATAACAATAGTTCAAAGCACACACGGACTGACTAAGGTCTGGAGCCTCCACAAGGTTGTGTTAGCTAGAACAGACAACAAGTGACTGATCGCACGAGGCTAAAGAAGCTTGGGATGACAGGATAGCCACACCCCCCAGCAGCCCAGCGAATCAGGATCCGGGGGTGGCTCCATGCGTGTCAGCTGACAGCCGATCAGCTGACACGCTTCCTAAGTGTATAAGGAGCGCGACGCTGTCCACACACACGCCTTCCTTCCTTTCCAAGCTGGTCTGCGCACACGTGTCTCCTCGCCGGAACGCTGCTGATGACATCAGTGCTGGCGCGGCTGGCCGAGCCAGCACAGGTATGACTGACATGTGCAGATTTCTCTGCTTACTGAGAGGAGATAAATGAGGAGGCCCTGCGATCAGTGTCATAAACATATGTTGCAGGATAGTTCAATGCAAAACAAATATTCTTCTTTACAAGAAGTTGACACAAAGGATTAAACGCTTTCCGTGCTCTATTCAGTTCGGCAGAATAATCTGCAAACATAAGGATCTTGTGCCCCTGATAGTCCAGCTGCTGTTGATTCCTATAAGCTCTCATCAATGCAGACTTTTCCAAGTAATCAAGATCTCTTGCTATCACTGGTTTTGGTGTTTTACAGTCAGTACAGGGGGGAGAGACCCACACGGTGTGCGCGTTCCACCTTAAAGGGGAACTTCAGCCTAAACAAACATACTGTCAGCAAGTTACATTAGTTATGTTAATTAGAATAGATAGGTAATATAATCTCTTACCCACCCTGTTTTAAAAATGTTTGTGATTCATGGGGGTTGCCATCTTTGTCATGGGGGCAGCCATCTTTTTGGTTGAAAGGAGGTGACAAGGAGCAGGAGACAAGGTTCCAACTGTCCTGTGTCCTGATTACCCCTCCCAGCTGCACACGCTAGGCTTCAAATGTCAAATTCAAAATGTAAAAAAAAAAAATTGCACCAAAACAGCAGAACAAGAACAACAACATCAGAAATCCCATTATGCTTTGCACAGCATCAGGGGAAAAAAGCCCGGGTAGTTTTCTTCTGTGCTGCTAAAAATGAGGCTTGTATAAGAGAAACAAAGTTCTGATGCTATGAAACTGGTAAAGAAACACCAAGCCTTTTCAGTGCTGCTGAGTCGATTTTTAGTCCGGAGGTTCACTTTAAGCAAAGTATTGAACCCCAGTATTTTTGGAAGATCTGTGGAACAGATAGATGCCCTAAATCTGCTGGCATCACTGTCTCTGGTATACCAATAAATCTCAAATTATTCTGCCTAGAGCGGTTCTCAAGATCGTCAAGCTTTTCAAAATGATAACTTGTTTATTACAAGCTGTTTGTGCAGGCCTTGTGCCTCCATCTTATCCTCCAAGTCACTATCTTTTTGCTCTACTTCCGATACCTGCTACACCACACCCGTTACCTCCTTCTCAATGTCCTTTAAATGGCAGCCAATAGCCTCCGACATCCTAGCAAAAAGATCAAGCTTTAGAAAATCCACCATCTCCTTTGCAAGAGCCTTGTAGTCCACTGGCAGGCGCGAACCTCCTTCATGTTCTGGCTCTGAAGCGCCACCTCCTAAGCCAGCATCTACCATCTTAGACAGGACCTGGAGCGTCTTTTGCTGCACGCAGCTGACGTTGGTCTCACAGGGTACGCAGAAGTTAAAGTGGATCCGAGATGAAAAACTAACTATAACAAGTAACTTGTCTATATATCTTATCTAAAGTTTGGGTAGTTTACACAGCAAATCTAGCTGCAAACTGCTTTAATAGAATATGATTGATTATTCCTGTGGTACAATGACAGCAGCCATGTTGTTTGTAAACATTACACAAAAGCAGGATTATCTGCAACTTGAGCAAAAAAAACGTAATCCCCCTCCTCCTCCCTCCTCCCCTCTGCCTCTGAAATCTCTGGCTAGTAATACCTTCCCCTCCTCCTGCCCAGACTAAGCTCCCATGAGCCCTTGCTACTGTCTGAAGGTGCCTTGGCTCTCTGAAAACCTGTGGGTATGGCTTCTTTAGTTTATAGGGAAGAAGAGTATGAAGACAAAAACAAAAAAGTATTTGGCTTGAGGAATGCCCTATAAACAATAGGGAAGGAACACAATTATGCAATGAGCAAAAGTTCATCTCGGATCCACTTTAACTCTCAATGGTGGATTCCTTGGAGCGTTTAGCACAGCCATCTCACCAGGTGCCGGAACCTGAAGCGATATCGCCTTTTTATCACAGGTGTAGAGATGAGCAACAACATTGATTAACCTCCCTGGCGGTTTATTTATTTTGCCAGGGAGGCTGCAATGTGGTTTTTTTTAAATTAAAAAAAAAATATTTCATGCAGCCAACTGAAAGTTGGCTGCATGAAAGCCCACTAGAGGGCGCTCCGGAAGCGTACTTTCGATCGCCTCCGGCAATCAAAAGTAACAAGATAGGCCGCAATGAGCGGCCTATCTTGTTTCGCTTTCCTCGTCGCCATGGCGACGAGCGGAGTGACGTCATGGACGTCAGTCGACGTCCTGACGTCAGAGCCGCCCGATCCAGCCCCTAGCGCCGGCCGGAACTGTTTGTTCCGGCTGCGCTGGGCTCGGGCGGCTGGGGGGACCCTCTTTCGCCGCTGCACGCGGCGGATCGCCGCGGAGCGGCGGCGATCGGGCAGCACACGCGGCTGGCAAAGTGCCGGCTGCGTGTGCTGCTTTTTTCAGAACGAAAATCGGCCCAGCAGGGCCTGAGCGGCGACCTCCGGCGGCATACCCCGAGCTCAGCTCGGGATTACCGCCAAGGAGGTTAAAGGGATGGAGGGTCTCACTTAACAGGAAAAGTTAGATAAACTGTGCTTATTTAGTCTGGAGAAAAGACGCCTTAGAGGAAATCTAATTAACATGTATAAATACATCAGAAAGCAATATAAAAGCTTGGCGGATTAACTTTGTCCCTAGGCTTTTAACCCTTTGCCGACCGCTCCACACGATTGGCGTGAAAGCAGCAGCAGCCCCAGGACCACTCCATGCCAATTGGCTTAAAGTCCTGGCGTGGGGTTTTGCAGGTTATCACGCACGCTAATGCGCGCGCATCTCCACTTGAATGACGGAGCTCCGCTTCGTCATTAATCTACCAGCGGCGATCGCCACTAGGAGACTGTTGCATGGCGAAACTGCTGTCTATTTGCACTGTACAGCGCTGCAACCTACAACAGCGCTGTACTGGAGACAGTCCCCCTGGGAGACAGGAGAGCGATTGGCTCTCATAGGCTGATTTTCCGGTGGTGTTAATACAGGAATTTTATCTGATTGCCATCTGGAGTCAGGAAGGATTTTTTTCCCTTTTGGGGCTAATTGGACCATACCTTGTATAGAGATGTCCCGAACAGTTCGCCGGGGAGCAGTATTCTGTGAACATCGACTGTTCGCATTTGTGGCGAACAGTGAACATTTGGTGTGTTCGATTCGCCCCAATACATTATCATTGAGCTAAACTTTGACCCCTTACCTCACAGTCAGTAGACACATGGCAGCCAATCGGCTATCTCCCCTTCCTGAACCCCCACCCCCTATCAAAAAACAGCTGCAGTGGCCATATTGGATCAATTCTCTGCTGGCTGCTGACTGTTAGTGAAAGCAGGGTCAGACTTGCTGCAGATAGGTAGGGAAAGTATTAGCTAGGCCTGTGTTCTTTCTTACTTGCTGTGAAAGCACTCCAAACAGCCCTTTTGAGGGCTAGCACATCAGTCTCCTGTGGGTTTTTTGTTTTATTTTGTGTGTGTGTGACACTCCACTGCCCACTGACTCCCAGAGCTGTGTGCACACTACTGCTGTTGCCTCATTACAGTGGATCCGAGATAAACTTTTACTCATTGCATAATTGTGTTCCTTTCATATAGTTTATAGGGCATTCCTCAAGCCAAATACTTTTTTTGTTTTGTTTTAATACTCTAATTCCCTATAAACTAAACAAGCCTCACCCACAGCTTTTCAGAGAGCCTTGGCACTCAGTCCCAGGTAGCAAGGACTTATGGGAGCTCAGTCAGGGCTGGAGGAGGAGGATGTGTTACTAGCCAGAGATTTCAGAGGCAGAGGGGAGGAGGGAGGAGGAGAGGGGGGACTGAATTTGTCACAGGCTGTGAGCTGGAGATACGATCAGTTTCCCTGTGTAATGAGACAAACAGAACATGGCTGCCCTCATTGTATCACAGAAATAAATAATCATAAACTGTTTAAGCTGTTTGCAGTTAGATTTGCTGTGAAAACTATCTAAATTTTAGATAAGATAAATAGACAAGTTACTTGTTTTTCATCTCGGATCCGCTTTAAGTTGCAGGCACAGAACCACTCCAATGCATTATTATTTCACTGTATTCTGATAGTACTATTGCATTTCTCTGTGTGAGACACTCCACAGCCCACTGACACGCAGAGCTGTGCATAATGGGATTTCTTTCTATTAGGGTTTACTTGACTTTGCGTCAACTCTGTAATTTTTGGTCGAATCTTTTGGCATGGATCCCCCTTTGGCATACCCCTATCCAGGTGTTAGACCCCTTGAAACAACTTTTTCATCACTTTTATGGCCAGAAACAGTGTTCATATGTTTTAAAATGTGCCTGCCCATTGAGGTTACATACTTACATAGTTATTTGGGTTAAAAAAATGCATACGTCCATCGAGTTCAACCAGAGAAAAAAGTACAACACCAGCCTGCTCCCTCACATATCCCTGTTGATCCAGAGGAAGGCGAAAAACCCTTACAAGGCATGGTCCAATTAGCCTCATAAGGGAAAAAAATTCCTTCCTGACTTCCCAACATCATTAGGCATTACCTAGTAATTGTAGCCATGGATGTCTTTCAATGCAAGGAAAGCATCTAAGCCCCCTTTAAATGCAGGTATAGAGTTTGCCATAACTACTTTCTGTGGCAATGCATTCCACATCTTAATCGCTCTTACTGTAAAGAACCCTTTCCTAAATAAATGGCTAAAACGTTTTTCCTCCATGCGCAGATCATGCCCTCTAGTCCTTTGAGAAGGCCTAGGGACAAAAAGCTCATCCGCCAAGCTTTTATATTGCCTCTGATGTGTTTATACATGTTAATTAGATCCCCTCTAAGGAGTCTTTTCTCTAGGCTAAATAAACCCAGTTTATCTAACCTTTCTTGGTAATTGAGACCTTCCATCCCATGTATCAGTTTTGTTGCTCGTCTTTGCACCTGCTCTAAAACTGCAATATCTTTCCTGTAATGTGGTGCCCAGAACTGAATTCCATATTCCAGATGTGGCCTTACTAGAGAGTTAAACAGGGGCAATATTATGCTAGCATCTCGAGTTTTTATTTCCCTTTTAATGCATCCCAAATTTTTTTTTAGCTTTAGCTGCAGCATCTTGACATTGAGTATGATTATTTAACTTGTAGTCGATGAGTACTCCTAAGTCCTTCTCCAAGTTTGATGCCCCCAACTGTATCCCATTTATTTTGTATGGTGCTAGACCAGGGGTTTCAAACTCAAATACAAAGTGGTCCAAAATTGTACACTGGGACCTAGTCGCGGGCCAACCTCAATGTCTACTGACCACCTTCCTCCCTTATAAAGTTCTCTGGTGTCTAGAGACCCCCACCCTCCCCTATACAGTTTTAGTGATTTCCCCCTACCTCCCGATATGGCTTCCCTGGTGTTCTAGGGCTTCACCTCCAATATAGCTTCCCTGGTGGTCTAGAGTGGGCCAAAAATAATGCCATATTTAATGGGTCTGAGGGCCAAATTTGGCCGCGGGCCGGAGTTTGCCATGTATGTGCTAGACCGCTGGTACGACCAAAATGCATGACTTTACATTTTTCAACATTGAATTTAATCTGCCATTTATGTGCCCATATAGCCATCCTATCCAGATCCTGTTGCAACATGTCCCTATCTTCCTGAGAGTTCATGATTCTGCACAATTTTGTATCATCTGCAAAAATAGCAACATTGCTCACTACGGCATCTACTAGGTCATTAATAAATAAATTGAAGAGCACTGGACCCAGTACAGACCCCTGTGGGACCCCACTGCTAACAGTCTCCCATTTTGAGTATGATCCATTGACCACAACTCTTTGTTTTCTGTCCATTAGCCAGTTCCCTATCCATGCACACAGACTCAGTCCTTGCATCCTCAACTTTTGCACCAGACTTCTGTGGGGAACAGTGTCGAAGGCCTTTGCAAAGTCCAAGTATATCACATCTACAGCATTCCCAATACCCACATTAGCTTTCACTACCTCATAAAAGCTGAGCATGTTAGTCACAACGGACCTGTCTTTAGTAAACCCATGTTGATGCTGAGAAATAAGATTATTTTCTGCTTTGAAGTCATGTATAGTATCTCTTAGTAACCCCTCAAATAGTTTGCATACAACTGATGTTAAGCTTAGAGGTCTATAATTTCCTGGATCTGATTTTTTGCCCTTCTTAAATAATGGGAAAACGTGGGCTGTACGCCAATCCACTGGGACTCTGCCAGTTGAAAGAGTCACAAAAGATAAGATAAAACGAGTTTATCTATAACTGAACTTAATTCCCTTAGGACCCGAGGATGCATGCCATCCGGGCTAGGTGCCTTGTCTTTTTTTTATTTATTTAGTCTTGCCTTCACTTCTTCCTGCGTTAAGTATTTAATATTACAGTTGGAAGATTGAGACTCTTCTGCCTCTTTAATTTGCAACAGTGGTGTTTCCCTTGTGAAGACAGAAGCAAAGAAAGCATTTAATAACTCTGCCTTACCTTGGTCATCCACCATTGAGTTCCCACCTTCATCCTTTAGGAGTCCAATACAGTCAACCTTTCTTTTTTTAGATTTGATGTACTTTTAAAACTTTTTTGGGTTAGATTTGATATCCCTAGCGATTCGATTTTCAGCTTCAGTCTTTGCCAGCCTCATTTCTTTTTTACAATTTTTATTGCACTCCTTATAATTGCTTAATGTAGCCTCAGTCCCCTCCTGTTTTAGGACCTTATATGCATTCTTTTTCCTCTTAATTTTATCTCTAGCCTTTCTATTCATTCATAGAGGCCTTTTTTTATTAGTAGACATTTTGTTTCCATATAGGATATACATACTACAATATTGATTAAGAATAAGTTTAAAAGCTTGCCACTTCCCTTCAGTGTCCTCCCCTTGTAGTACATTATCCCAGTTCACCAAACTTAGTGCCTGCCTGAGTTGATTGAACTTTACTTTTCTAAAATTCATTGTTTGTGGTCCCGCTGCCCCGCGGCCTATCAGTCACCAGATCAAACGTTATCATGTTGTGATCACTATTTCCCAAATGTTCTTGAACTTGCACATTTGATACATTATCTGGTCTATTAGAAATGATCAGTTCCTGTAACGCATTCCCCCTAGTTGGTTCCGTTACTATTTGAGTCAATTAATTGTCCTGTAGTGATGCCAGAAATTAGCTGCTTTTACCAGAAAGGGTAGCCTCAATACTCCAGTCAATGTCTGGAAAGTTGAAGTCACCCATAACTATGACCTAATTTTTACTTGCAGCTTTTTCAATCTGCTGTAGTAATTGCAGTTCTGCAGCTTCATGAATATGTGGTGGTCTGTAGCATACCCCAATAAGCAATTGGCAACCTTTATTTCCACCATGAATATTTACCCAAACGGACTCCACATCTTCACAATCTTCCTCCATCTCATCGTTCAAGACCACTGTAAAAGAATTCTTAACAAAGAGACAAACCCCTCCACTTTTTATCCCTGTTCTATCCTTCCTAAACGCATTGTATCCCTCTAAATTAGCTATCCAGTCATTGCTTTCATCCATCCATGTCTTGGTTATTCCCACAATGTCATAGCCTTTGTCAATCAGAATTAACTCTAGTTCGTCTATTTTATTTGCAAGGCTCCTATCATTGGTTACCATGAACTTTATATTTTTACCACTACATTTACCAATTTTGTTTACATGAAATGGGCTACTTGAAGTTTTACCAACCTCCTTACTCTTTTATGGCAGGTCGCCAGATTTGCATATTTGCGAAAATTTTGCAGAAGTTTGCATGCGCAAAAAGAAAATTCTATGTTCGTGACATATCTAGCCTTGTAAGGGTTTTTTGCCTTCCTCTGGATCAACAGGGATATGTGCGGGTGCAGGCTATTGTTGTACTTTATTTTCTGTTTGAACTCGATGGACATATGTCTTTTTTCAACCCAAATAACTATGTAACTAGATTCTGCTCTTCGAAATGTACTTTAGGAATGTTAATTAAGTTGTGCGGTCAAAGATTACATTACATTTTGGGGCTACAGTGTTAACAAAAGTTATAGACTCAGAGTGTCTATGCTAACAGAGATTGAAAGCGCTGCGTAATATGTTGGCGCTTTATAAATACAATAAATAAATAAATTGAAACCTCTTAATACATTTTCATAAAAATGATAATGGATTAAAATATGGATGAAATGTATTATTGTTTGGGCAAAGGGCTCCCCTAGCCTCTTTTTACATATTGTAAAGATTTTATTTTCTTTTTTTGTAGTTAATTTGTTGTCATAGGCTTTTGTTTAAATAACATATTTAATATTTTCTGTTTCTTTGTTAGTTCCGGTCTCTTTTCTTTGGATCTCTCCATCAAAGCTGTAGCCAAAAAGATGAAGAAGTTCTGGCTGAAGACAGTGATGGATGATGCTGATTAAGTCACTGACATCGTCTCAGAATTAAAGCTAACCTGAATTAAAAATATGCTTAGTAAGATAAATGTATGTACCACTGTCATGGTGGGGAAAAAAAAAATATTTGACTGGTGTCTTTTTATTCACTTATGGTCTGGGGATTTTCTGAATCTAATTTTTTGGTTGGTTTGTGTGTTTTGTTTTTTTTTAACACAAGGTTTATTAGAACAATAAAAGGTTATATTACACACTGCTGGTGCAAAGCAGATTAAAGGTACATTGTTTGTGTCATAAACTTTAATACAGAAACATACAAGTAAGCGGTATAAAGGTAGACCTTACACTTCACGTGGGGATACAGACACACAGAGTGTAGTGTTTTACATAAAGGCATATATATTCATAAATATACCATAAGAGGAATGTTACGTAGACCAATAAGTCAATAGGCACTAAGAAGAAAGGCTATCTCTCGGTGCATCAATCCCATGACAGATTCAGTGGGGAACTTTTTGTGCAGGTAGACCAGTTTCTTGTAGGGGAGAGCACAATCAACCCTGGACACCCAATTTTTAAATTGGGTATCTCAGGTGATAACCACTTATGAGCTATCTCCTGTCTGGCACGAAAAAAGGGATAGAGATAAAAATAATTTGGTATTTTTATGCAGTGACTCATCACTAAGACCAAGTATACAAAGTGTAGGGTCAACCAGGACAGGACAGCCCATCTTTCTGTGTAAAAACTGGACTACCTGTTTCCAGTACATCAATATGGGAGGAAACTCCCATATTAAGTGGAATAATGTAGGGATTGGGGTATAGGCACTTTACAACTGGAGGAGGCATGTAGGTCAAATTTAGCTAGTTTAATGATGGAGAGATAAGATTGGTGGATGATATAGCTGTTTTAGCCTTTCCCTTATGCATGGGGAGACCAGCCTGATTACTTGTTGATAGTCACAGTCTTCTTCTCCAATGGCAAGACCACATTCAATCCACTTGTTTTTGGAGGGAGTGGTGTAAATGTTTGCTTTATGTTGTATGAGAAGCGAGCAGAGTTCTCCAACCATATGTTTGTATTGACCATTTTTAATGACTTCTATGATAGTTGAGGTGTATGTAGTGATGGGGTTGGACCCAAATTGACCTCTGAGGGCATGTGAGATTTGTCCATAGTGAAAAAGAATGTGTGGCAGATCAATTCTAGATGCTAGTTCGGCGTAGGGCTAGAGTCTTCCCCCTTCCACAATCTGGCCGAGGAATACAATGCCCCTTGAGACCCAAAGACCCCCGGGATACTGCAAAACAAATTTGGGGTTTTCCCATAGGGGGAGTAGTAGTATCCTATTATCTTGTCTGGGAAGTACTTTAGGATCCACTGCCATACCTTAACTGCTTAGTCAAGTAGAGTGTTTTTAACATTGTTCCGGAAAAGGGTACCAAGTAGGGGGTCTAAAGCTAGGGATCCCCAATAGAGATCTGATTCGTAACTGTATATTTTGGGATTGTGGTTGGTATCGGAGAAAACCATACAGCTAATTGATGTAACTGTGCAGCTATATAATACTTTTAGAAGAAAGGTAGGGCCACATCTCTTACCCCATTGGCGTTCTGTATTATCACATATCTAAGTTTGGTGCGACCATTGCACCAGAACAGACTCAATACTAGAGAGCGCAGGCACTTACTAAGATTTGCATATGGTATATGGGGGAATGGTGAATAATGTACAAAATCTTTGAGAAGAGAACCATTTTTACCAGGTTCACTCTCCCCGTTACCAATAAGGATAATAATAAGGGTAATTTGGTCCATACTCTACTCTTATCCCGAACAAGTTGAAGAAGTGGGTATACCTTTGTTATCTAGGTAGCGTCTGTGGTCTAGCTGAAGTCATGCCAAGGTATTTAAATGATGTCACTATTTGGAGAGGGGGAGAGGGTGGGGTGGGTAAGACCCCCGATATATCCTTGTTTAATTGTAGGCCAAAGTAGTAACCAGACTCCTGGATCACCTCCAGGGCTAGGAAGAGAGAGGGTCTCAGGTCAGCCAAATAGAGGATGGTGTAGTCCGCATACATAAAAAACTTTTCATGCGTGTGCTCAGTCTGGAGTCTGATTATGCCAGGGTGCGCTGGCAGGCAAGAGGCTCTGCAACTAGGGCGTAAAGTAGGGGGGAAAGGGGGCAGCCTTGCCAAGTTCTGAGTTCCAGGGAAAAAGATCCAGACACCCAATAGTTGGTATAGATGCGGGCACATCGCTCTGTGTATAGCAGTTTAACCCACCTTATAAACCTATCACCGAAGCCAAACTGGCCCAGCACTACTTGAAGATAGGGCCATTCCACTGTGTCAAAGGCCTTGGCCATGTCAAGGGAGGCCATGGCCCTCTGACCCGTGTTTACATGAGAACATTGCAAGTTGCCCGTCAGCCTACGAAAGGTTATGGCGGTGCTCTTGCCAGGCATGAACCCGGTCTGGTCTGGGTTTGCTAGGTCTAAAATCACAGCATTTAATCTAAAAGCAAGAGCCTTTGTGTTCTTAGCGTCCACTGGGGGAGCAAAGGGGTGGGCCTGTAGAACTCGCACATCAAGGGATTTTTCCCTGGTTTAAGGAGCACCATTATCAGGGCTTCACGCATAGAGGGAGGTAGTTCTACAGGGCTGTGTCATATGTTTCCAGAAGTAGGGGGGTTAGGTCTTCAGATAATTTTTTATGAATTTCGATGGGGATCCCATCTAATCCAGGGGCGTTTTTTGGAGAGAAAACTTGCTATGCACATTTCAATTTCAGCTTTGGTGAGTGGCTCATCAAATTGTTCCGTTGTTCTGGGGTGAGACGTGGCATGGAGAGTTCCGAGAGACAGATCTCTGGGTCTGATTGGTTTGTAGGGGACTTGTATATTACTCATAAAAGTCTCAAAGTACTGTTGACAGCTTCTGGGCCTCTCTCTTCAACCTCCACTCTATTTAGGATTGATGAAAGTAGTACAGTAGTATTTAGAGATTTTGGATAGCTAGCTAGGTGCCTGTGTGTTCCGCAAAAGTCCGCGGACCGGCGAACTCGGCGAAATGCAATAGACTTCAATGGGCAGACGAACTTGAAAAACTACAAACACTATTTCTGGCTACAAATTGATGGAAAAGATGTTTCAAGAGGTCGAACACCTGGAGGGAGGCATTGCGGAGTGGGAAACACGCCCAAAGTTCCTGATAAAAATATGCATTTGAAGCAGAGCAGGGTTATAATCCCTAAAGGGCAGAAATCACATTGCATTCCTAAATTGGAGGCATAAAGTGCTTGCGTGTGTATACATGGATCAACAGGTAGTGTAAGTAGTGTACTGCTTCACACTGACACACTGACAGACTAAACTCACTGTGTAACACACCACAAACAGCTGTTTGTGTACTGATAACTCTGCTGGTGCACATGATGGCGAGAGTGCAGGCGATGGCGGTTTTCCAGCCCATATGGTAGGGCTGATGTAGCTCAATGACAGAACAACAGTGACTGTCCAGCTGATTGAATTTGTCTGTCCACAATGGCTATCATTCATAAAGCATTTCCGCATGTGGAAATGCTTAAAACAGCTGACTTTACCGAAGACTCAGCAAGTTCGGCATTCATAAAGCCTTTTTCCGCATGAAAAACTGACACTACCGAGCAGAGTGATAAATCACCGCCTTGTGCGGCGTTTTTTGTAAAAAATGTAACAAAAATGTAATTCATAAAAATTACCTCAAGCTATATGAGGAAGGGCGGGAAATACCGCTCCCTCTGATGTGGCGATAACAATGTAAAGTGAATGGAGACACAGACCTCCCAGGCAGCTGCAGTAGAGCGGAACACGGGGGAAATGTATCAACTCGGCAGCTTCCTGTGTCTCCGCAAGCCTACCGCCAGCCTAGTTCGGGAAATCTCCGCACTACTATCGCACGTGAACACTTTTTTTATGAATGCCCACCCAGAAGTCTATAATACCGGCAGCAGTGTTTTCCCGCACTGATTCTCCTTACCAACAGCTCTTTTATGAATGATACCCAATGAAGCAACAACCTTATTATCTTGGTTGTGCCCCCCAACACACTCATACAGGTCATTGCTTCATTGTGATATGCAAGCCCCTTCACCGCGGTAAGGTAACTATCATGAAGGGGAATTGCCTTTTGTTTTGTTGTTGCAGCCGCAGTGCAGCCAGAAAAATTAGGCATTTATACGCATTTATACGCATCGGTAGCGGCCTCTGCTAGCAGCATCCTTAAAAATTCAGGGATCCACCTGGAGTCCTGGACCCTGTTGGCGGAGAAGGCAGTCAAGCAGCCTGCAGGCAGAGATACTGTGTGGGGACTGACTTAGTCTTCAGGCAGAATACACAGAATGATCCCTTCAGAAGTATATAATTTTAAAATGTAACTTTTACTTACATTTCCATAAAGTCACTATGCGATAGTTTGATTCCAAGACACATATCAAGGTAGGATTTCACTGTTTGTTAGAACATATGATTCTGTCACCAGACTAGATATATACAATAATACAATACAATAACATTTGTAAAGCGCTTTTCTCCCATAGGACTCAAAGCGCATAGTTGTGTCTCAGATTAATACAGGGTTGCAGGCTGGGTTGTGTTACAGAGGAGATAGACAGATGTTCATGAATGCCAGACTAAAGAGGTAGGTTTTCAGTTTAGACTTAAATGCTTCCAGGGATGGAGCTGTCCTGATTGGGTGTGGCAGGGAGTTCCAAAGTGTAGGGGCAGCATGACAAAAGGCTCTGTCTCCAAAGGTTTTGAGGTGGACTCTGGGGGTGACCATGGTGTTGCGTCCTTTTGATCTAAGATTGTGTGTGTGTGGGGGGGGGGGGTGATGCAGTTGCAACAAGTCCTTCAGGTATCTAGGGCCCAGATTGTGCAAGGATTTGAATGTCAGTAAGCCAATCTTAAACAGAATTCTCCATTTTATCGGTAGCCAGTGGAGTGAGCTCAGGGTTGGTGTTATGTGGCAATGGCAGGGTTGGCTCGTTAACAGCCTTGCGGCGGCATTCTGTACTAATTGCAGGCGGCTTAAGTCTTTCCTATGCAGGCCTGTGTAGAGGGCGTTGCAGTAGTCTAACCTTGATGTGACGAAGGCATGGACTAGGGTTGGAAGATCCTCTGAAGGAATTAGGTGTTTAATCTTTGCAATATTCCTTAGATGAAAGAAAGAATGTTTCACAACAGCTGAGATTTGATTCCTGAAGCTTAATTTCCTATCAATCAGTACTTCCAGGCTGCGCACACAGTCTGAATTTTTCATGTCTGAGCTCCCTATCCTTAGCGGTGTTGATTGAGACTGGGGCTGCTTTGCTGTTGAGTCCTGGCCCTCGATAACAAGAACCTCAGTTTTGTCAACATTAAGTTTTAGCCAATTAATATTCATCCACTCCTGAAGCTCAGCTAAGCATGAGTTTATTTGTGGAGTAGGGTCTGTGATGCCAGGTTTGAATGACAAATATAGCTGGGTGTCATCAGCATAGCAATGATATGTCAGGCCATGTTTTTGTATGCTTTCTCCAAGTGGCACCATGTATATGGTGAAAAGAAAAGGGGATAATATTGTACCCTGAGGTACACCGTGTTTTAGTGGTACAGGGTTGGAGAGGAAGGGCCCTAAGGCTACCCTTTGTGATCTGCCAGCCAGGAAGGAGTTGAACCACTGGAGAACAATGCCATCTATGCCACAGTACTCTTGTAGCCTGTTGAGCAAGATTTCATGATCGACCGTGTCAAAAGCCGCTGAGAGGTCGAGCAAAATTAGGATGGAACATTGACCCTTGTCTCTTGCAATGAGCAGATCATTGCAAATCTGGGTGAGGGCTTTTTCACAGCTGTGATATTTCCTGAAGCCAGATTGAAGAGGGTCAAGGATGTTGTTTCTGGAGAGCCTGTCTTCAAGTTGGAGGTAGACAGCCTTTTTAATAACTTTTCCCAGAAAGGGGAGGTTAGAGACAGGTCTGTAGCTGTTTAGAGCATCTGGGTCTAAGGATGGTTTCTTGAGTAGGGGCCTGACGATTGCTTCTTTCAGAGTAGAGGGAAACCACCCTTCTTGTAAGGAACCGTTGACTATTTTGTGGAATGCCGGTGTAAATAGTTCAGGGCATTTCAACATGAACTTAGTGGGGCCAGGGTCCAGATCGCAGGTAGTCTGGTGAAGGTTTGAGAGGATGTCCAAGATGTCTTTTTCAGTGATTACTTTAAAATCAGACCATGGTGGTAGGCTATTTTTGCACCTGTTATATGGCTCTGCATGGGTTTCTGGGGATGTGAATTGAATGGCAGATCGTATGGAGGAGACTTTTTCTGAGAAGAAGTGGGCACATTTTTCGCACAGTTCCTGTGAAGGTCTGATGCTGGATTTCCTGCAAGATGGATTGCAGAGACTGTCAACCGTGCGGAATAGTTGGGCAGGTCTGTTGGCTGCATTTGCAATTTCGTGAGACAGGAATAAGGACTTCTTTTTGCTAATCACCATTTGATATTTTTTCAGGTGAGCAGTTAGGGAAAGTTTGTCATCAGGGGACTGGTGTTTGCGCCACCTTCGTTCCAGTCTGCGTCCCTGTTTCTTTAGCTTCTTTATAGAGTTGTCAAACCAGCGAGCGTGATGTAATGGTGCGGAACGTTTTATCTTTAATGGAGCTATGGCGTCAAAAGCGGCTGAGACATCGTGGTTATATTTAGGGACCATGGGTTCAAGGCCTAAGTTGTGATCTGTCACTCCGCCTAGATTGAGGCTGTTCTGCAGGTGTTGGGGTGTCAAACCTTTCAAGGAACGATATTTTATTAGTTCTTTCACTTGGTGTTTTGTAGCCGGTGCTGTAAAGGAGAAGTGGACAGTGTGGTGGTCTGACCAAACTACTGGATCAATTTCCACATTGGATATTAGGAGTTCTGAATGGAAAATGAGGTCCAGAGTGTGTCCTTTTTTGTGGGTAGGGAGGTTGATGGCTTGAGAGAAGCCCAGTTCATTCATGGAGAGAAGTAGCTGAGTTCAAAATTGGGAAGAGTGTGTATCGACCCATGCGTTAGTCTCCCAGAATGATCCACCTAGGGTGTTTCAGTGTTATGCAAGATACAAGTTCTGCTATTTCCTTGAGAAAAGCTGAGCCACCATTAGGGGTTCGGTAGACAAGCAGTATGTTTATTTTTTTCTCAGCTGAGAGTTCGGCTGCCAGACATTCAAAAGAGTGGGTGGGGGCTACAGCAAGGGGTTTAATATTCAAACTGGATTTGAAGCACAAAGCTAATCCTCTTCCCTTGCGGTTTTGTCGTTCACAGTGTAAAACTGAGTAATTGTCTGGTACCGCAGCCGCAAGAGTGGGTCCTGAGTTCTGATCCAACCATGTCTCTGTAATTAAAGCTAGATCTGAAGCCTCTATTAGATCATGAATAACTGCTGTTTTGTTGTTTATGGACCTGGCATTGCAGAGTACTGCTTTAATGTTGTTTTGCCTTAACTTTGAGGCCTGTGTTCATAGCTCCTGGCTGGGGGTTGTAATCAGGAGTGTGGCAGCTGTCTCTGTTATCTGGGTCCTTTACTGATACAGCTGATTTATAGATATGTGAGGATTGCTTTGGCTTTGAGTTATGGGTGCCTGCACGTCTTCCCCTCTTACCCCGCCTTGTTTTCTTGAGAATCCCAAGGGATTTTAGAGGGGTAATCAAAGCAGAATCTATTTGTAAGAGTTTCTTGGGAACAGAGGTTGCAATAAAGATAAGCATCTCAGCTGAGTATTTTAATGGTGACATTTGGACAGCTGATAGACATCCTGCTGAGATCAAAGGGAAGGGGTCTTTTGCAAGCTGTAAGAAGGATCAGGAGCTGAGGGTTGAAGAAAGTTGAAGAATTTCAAAGTTTGAGGTCAGCTTCTAGCAGGCTAGGCATTTTCAGTCCAAGTCCAAATTTAATCCAGTTTAAATATCAGCCATCCAAAGTGATCCATAATTTCTGATGAGCTGTAGTTGTTGCCAGAGAGGTGATGAATAGGATTCCTCTGTATTTTGGGTCTTTGAATGAATAGGATTCCTCTGTACAAGAGACAGCTCAGGGCTCCTGCTGAGAAAGGCCCTATTTAGAGTCAAGGTATGAACTTTCTCAGCTGTGGCTGGTGTCCTGCAGAGATCAAAGGGCCTGTATAGACTAAATTGTCCTTACACAGAGATGTATGGATGGACAGCATGGATTTGAAAACACAGTCCTTTGTTTAGGAATTTGAAGATATAATATATAATATATGTAGAAAAATATAGTCTATTGAGCATAGATGCTGTAGATAATCGATTAAAGTTACTCACAGGATGGGAGAGGTCGGGCACAAAGAGGCAGAAAGTCTTTAAGGTCTCAGGTCAATTCCAAGGAAAGTGTGCAGTGTTCAGCCGTGTGTGATACCAAGGAAGATCCAATCCAGCTTAAATCTTTGCCATCCCAAGTAATCCAGGTGTTCTGAAAGGTTATAGGTGTTGCTGGAGAAGTGCTACATTAGAATCCACTGAAATTTCGGTCCAGTCTTTCCATTAAGAGTTTTAAAGTAGCAGAAATGGGGTGTAATGTCTGGAGCAGCCTTAGAGAGCAGCAGCACCACCAGTATATGCTTGATCTAAGTCCTAAGCCTTGACTAGATTGCTGATTACTTTCCTATGTTAAATTAAAAAAAAAAAAAACACCAATCCAACATGTTTCAACTCCATAAATGGAGCCGTTGTCGGGGAAAGAGTGCTCGCTGCCAGGATGCTAGTACATTAGAAAAAAATCATTGTAATCACATCTTATTGTTACAAACCTTGATGCCGGCAGCTCCGCCGGCATATCCGGGCAGCGGCGGAAGCTGAACGCACGTTCCTCCTCTGTTGGCATCCCAGGCTCCCCTGCAAACGTGAATCGGCGTGGCAATCCCGGCCGTGTCACCAGGCGGGCGCGCACGATTCACAGCAGCCTTTATAGGCTGGGGAGACAACTGTGAGATGTGTCAGCTGACATAGAGTCAGCTGACACTGGCTCCCTAAGGAGCACTGCTGATTGGATGGAAGTTCCAGGGGAGGGGATTGCTGTCTCTGACCAGTATATAAGTCCTGTCTTGTCAGTTGTCCGGTGTCCGTGATGGCTATCAGTTCGCTGAGTGCTGGACCTTGTCTTGCTACTGTACCTAGTCAGCTAGTTTTCAGAGCTATATGCAGACTCTGCCGATAGATATGTACCCTAGTTAGACCAGACCAGTTATATATATATATATATATATATATTTATATATATATATTTTGTATATTATCCTGATTGTTATTCTGTGTATGACCCGGCGTGCCATTCACTTTGATTTAGTCTCATCCCTCTGTACTACAGCCATCTGATACTCGGTATAGACTTCAGCCTGTTAAAAAACTTAGCCTCTGTGTCAGCCCATTGTACTTCAGCCATCTGACTACCAGTGTATAAACCTAGCCTGTTATTTGACCTAGCTTTGCCTTTTTTACCACAGATTATCTAATATTACGCCTATGACCATAGTTGACGATCTGACTAAGATTATCTTACTCGCAGTGTGATAACCCAGCGTCACATTATCACAGACCTAAAAAAGTATTATCATGGAGGAGTCGCAACGTCAGGTTCAGCTTTTCGCAACTGCTGTTAGTCAACTTAATACAACAGTCGCTGCTCAGCAAGAACAGTTGACACAGTTGCTTAAAGAAAACCTGAACTGAAAAATTAAAAGTCAAAATAAACATACAAGGGTCATACTTACCTCCCGTGTAGTCTACTCCTCAATCTCATTCTTCTCTCTTGCGTCCTGTTTGTCCACTGCGATCAAGGGAATTCTCCGTCCTCCATTTTGAAAATGGCCATTACCCCATAACAGCTTTCTGGTCAGCACACTGTTAAACTGTAACATCGCCCACTAGAGCCATAGGGATACATGGCACATCAGTTGTCCTCTCAGCTATAACTGACAGCAACTGATATATAACTGACAGCAACTGATATATTTAAGTTATGACAAAATGTTGTCAGAACTGGAAGGGATCAATCATTGTCAAAAGAAAAAGAAAATGGTGAGCTTCTGAGAGGAACTGATGGCAAGGCAACTATGTAATGTTCATTTGAAGTTACCTCATGTGTTTATTTTAAATATTTTTTCAGGTTCCCTTTAACGCACCTCCACCTGAGCATTCAGCAGGCCGTAGAGACCAGTTAGTAGCTCCTCCTATCATTGACCCTAAAATGCTATTGCCTGAAAAATTCTCTGGTTCCAGATCCGATTTCAGTAACTTCATGAATCGATGTTTGACATACTTTGAGGTTATAGTCCAGAGGAGAGAAGTTGTGTTCCTGCACGGCAAGTCCATGCCGATTAATTAATTCAAGAATTTCATTGTCATCATCCTGATAAGCCAGGCAGGGACCGTCCTGAGTCCACTCCTCGAGGGGGGGGGGGGGTAATGTTACAAACCTTGATGCCGGCAACTGCGCCGGCGTATCTGGGCAGCGGCGGAAGCCACTCGCATGTTCCTCCTCTGTTGGCATCACCGGCTCCCCTGCAAACGTGAATCGGCGCGGCGATCCCGGCCGTGTCCCCAGGTGGGCGCGCACGATTCACAGCCTTTATAGGCTGAGGAGACAAGTGTGAGATGTGTCAGCTGACATAGTCAGCTGACACTGGCTCCCGCAGGAGCACTGCTGATTGGATGGAAGTTCCAGGGGCGGGGATTGCTGTCTCTGACCAGTATATAAGTCCTGTCTTGTCAGTTGTCCGGTGTCCGTTATAGCTATCAGTTCGCTGAGCGCTGGACCTTGTCTTGCTACTGTACCTTGTCAGCTAGTTTTCAGAGCTATATATATATATGCAGCACTGCCGATAGATATGTACTCTAGTTAGACCATATATATTGGTGGCGGCAAGGGCTGGGCCCAAACGACCGCAATAAGCCCATCTGCGTCGATGGCGGGCGTGGTTATGCGGTGATCGCGTCATTAATGACGCGATCAGCCGCCAGCAACAGGCTCCGCCCCCCTCACGCTGTAATCCGCCGGCCGTTCGGAAGCGCCGGCGGGTTACTAGCTGCCTGATCGTCGCTACAAAGTGTATAATACACTTTGTAATGTATACAGAGTGTATTATACAGGCTGCCTCCTGCCCTGGTGGTCCCAGTGATCGAGGGACCACCAGGGCAGGCTGCAGCCACCCTATGTCGCACCTAATCACACTGATCTCCCCCACCTTCCCTCTGATCGCCCACAGCACCCCTCAGACCCCCCCTGCCCACCCCCCAGACCCATGTTTACACCCAATCACCCATCAATCACCCCCTGTCACTGTCAGCGCTATTTTTTTTTATTAGGTCCCTAACTGCACCCTGGGGGCTCTTGATCATCCCCCCACACCCTCAGATCCTCCCCAGACCCCCCCCCCTGTGTACTGTATACATCTATTCTCCCCACCAATCACCTGTCAATCAACCGTCAATCACCCCGTCACGAACATTGCCCCCTGGGGACTCCTGTTCACCCCCCCCCACTCTCAGATCCTTCCCAGACCCCCCCCCCTGTGCACTGTATACATCTATTCTCCCCACTAATCACCTGTCAATCACCCATCAATCACCCCCTGTCACTAACACTGCCCCCGGGGGCTCCTGATCACCCCCCCCACACACACACACACACACTTTCAGATCCTCCCGAGACCCCCCCCCCCCACCTGTGTACTGTATACATCTATTATCCCCATCAATCACCTGTCAATCTCCCCCTGTCACTAACACTGCCCCCTGAGGGCTCCTGATCACCCCCCCCACACACACACAAACTCTCAGATCCTCGGCAAACCCCACCAGACCCCCCCCCCCCCCGTGTACTGTATACATCTATTCTCCCCACTAATCATCCGTCAATCACCCCCTGTCACTAACACTGCTCCTGGGGGCTCCTGATCACCCCCCCCACACACACACACACACATTCTCAGATCCTCCCCAGACCCCCCCCCCCCTGTGTACTGTATACATCTATCCTCACCTGTAATCACCTGTCAATCACCCCCTGTCACTGCTACCCATCAGATCAGACCCCTATCTGCCCCTAGGGCACCCAATCACCCGCCCACAACCTCAGAACGCCCTCAGACCCCAGCCCTGATCACCTCGCCAGTGCATTGCTTGCATCTATTCCCCCTTCTAATCACACCTTGAGACACCCATCAATCACCACCTGTCACCCCCTAGCACACCTACCCATCAGATCAGGCCCTAATTTGCCCCGTGTGGGCTCCTGCTCACTCGGCCAAACCCTCAGACCCCCTTCGGGTCACCTCCCCAGTGTACTGATTGCATCTATTTTCCCCTCTAATCACCCCCTGAGACACCCACCAATCACCTCCTGTCACCCCCCCCCTAGCACTCCTATCCATCAGATCAGGCCCAATACAACCTGTCATCTAAGAGGCCACCCTGCTTATGACCGGTTCCACAAAATTCGCCCCCTCATAGACCACCTGTCCTCAAAATTTGCAGATGCTTATACCCCTGAACAGTCATTTTGAGGCATTTGGTTTCCATAATACTCCTCACGGTTTAGGGCCCCTAAAATGCCAGGGCAGTATAGGAACCCCACAAGTGACCCATTTTAGAAAAAGACACCCCAAGGTATTCCGTTAGGTGTATGACGAGTTCATAGAAGATTTTACTTTTTGTCAGAAGTTAGCAGAAATGGAGTTTTATTGTTTTTTTCACAAAGTGTCACTTTCCACTAACTTGTGACAAAAAATAAAATCTTCTATGAACTCACCATACTCCTAACGGAATACCTTGGGGTGTCTTCTTTCTAAAATGGGGTCACTTGTGGGGTTCCTATACTGCCCTGGCATTTTAGGGGCCCCAAACCGTGAGGAGTAGTCTAGATACCAAATGCCTCAAAATGACCTGTGAATAGGACGTTGGGCCCCTTAGCGCACCTAGGCTGCAAAAAAGTGTCACACGTGGTATCGCCGTTCTCAGGAGATGTAGTATGTGTTTTGGGGTGTATTTTTACACATACCCATGCTGGGTGGGAGAAATATCTCTGTAAATGACAATTTTTTGATTTTTTTTTTTTACACACAATTGTCCATTTACAGAGGTATTTCTCCCACCCAGCATGGGTATGTGTAAAAATACACCCTAAAACACATTATACTACTTCTCCTGAGTACGGCAGTACCACATGTGTGGCACTTTTTTGCACCCTAACTGCGCTAAGGGGCCCAAAGTCCAATTAGTACCTTTATGATTTCACAGGTCATTTTGAGCCATTTGGTTTCAAGACTACTCCTCACGGTTTAGGGCCCCTAAAATGCCAGGGCAGTATAGGAACCCCACAAATGACCCCATTTTAGAAAGACTCCCCAAGGTATTCCATTAGGAGTATGATGAGTTCATAGAAGATTTTATTTTTTGTTACAAGTTAGCGGAAACTGACACTTTGTGGAAAAAAAAACAATAAAAAATCAATTTCCGCTAACTTGTGACAAAAAATAAAATCTTCTATGAACTCACCATACTCCTAACGGAATACCTTGGGGTGTCTTCTTTCTAAAATGGGGTCATTTGTGGGGTTCCAATACTGCCGTGGCATTTTAGGGGCCCTAAACCGCGAGGAGTAGTCTTGAAACCAAATGTCTGAAAATGACCTGTAAAATCATAAAGGTACTCATTGGACTTTGGGCCCCTTAGCGCAGTAAGGGTGCAAAAAAGTGCCACACATGTGGTATTGCCGTACTCAGGAGAAGTAGTATAATGCGTTTAGGGGTGTATTTGTACACATACCCATGCTGGGTGAGAGAAATATCTCTGTAAATGGACAACTGTGTGTAAAAAAAAGAAAAGAAAAAAAATTGTCATTTACAGAGATATTTCTCCCACCCAGCATGGGTATGTGTAAAAATACACCCCAAAACACATTATACTACTTCTCCTGAGTACGGCAATACCACATGTGTGGCACTTTTTTGCAGCCTAACTGCGCTAAGGGGCCCAAAGTCCAATGAGCACCTTTAGGCTTTACAGGGGTGCTTACAATTTAGCACCCCCCAAAATGCCAGGACAGTAAACACACCCCACAAATGACACTATTTTGGAAAAATTTTGTCACAAGTTAGCAGAAATGGAAACTTTTTGTTTTTTTGTCGCAAAGTGTCATTTTCCTCTAACTTGTGACAAAAAATAAAATCTTCTATGAGCTCACCATGCCTCTCAGTGAATACTTTGGGATGTGTTCTTTCCAAAATGGGGTCATTTGGGGGTATTTATACTATCCTGGAATTTTAGCACCTCATGAAACATGACAGGTGCTCAGAAAAGTCAGAGAAGCTTCAAAGGGCTTGATTCACAAAGCGGTGCTAACCTACTTAGCACGTCTAAAGTCTTAAGGCGCGCTAACCAGGATGCTAAGTAGGTTAGCACTGGTTTTCTCAATTGAGAAATCCGGTGCTAACCTACTTAGCACCCTGGTTAGCGCGCCTTAAGACTTTAGACGTGCTAAGTAGGTTAGCACCGCTTTGTGAATCAAGCCCAAAATGGGAAAATTCACTTTTTGCACCATAGTTTGTAAATGCTATAACTTTTACCCAAACCAATAAATATACACTGAATTGTTTTTTTTTTCATCAAAGACATGTAGCACAATACATCTGGACAAAAATGTATACAGAAACTTTACTTTATTTGAAAAATGTCAGCACAGAAAGTGAAAAAAAAATCATTTTTTTTACAAAATTCATGTCTTTTTTGATGAATATAATAAAAACTAAAAATCGCAGCAGCAATCAAATAGCACCAAAAGAAAGCTATATTAGTGACAAGAAAAGGAGGTAAAATTCATTTAGATAGTAGGTTGTATGACCGAGCAATAAACCGTGAAAGCTGCAGTGGTCTGAATGGAAAAAAAGGCTCTGGTCCTTAAAGAGAATCTGTATTGTTAAAATCGCACAAAAGTAAACATACCAGTGCGTTAGGGGACATCTCCTATTACCCTCTGACACAATTTCGCCACTCCTCGTCGCATTAAAAGTGGTTAAAAACAGTTTTAAAAAGTTTGTTTATAAACAAACAAAATGGCCACCAAAACAGGAAGTAGGTTGATGTACAGTATGTCCACACATAGAAAATACATCCATACACAAGCAGGCTGTATACAGCCTTCCTTTTGAATCTCAAGAGATCATTTGTGTGTTTCTTTCCCCCTGCATCTCTCATGCACTGAAGTTTCAGGCTGCTCGTTTCTTCCTGCAAACAGCTTTGCCCTTGTCTGTAATTCTTCAGTATGTGAAAGCCCAGCCAGCTCAGAGGAGGATTTATCCAGCTTTTAAAAGGTAAGAGAGAAGAGAGAAGCTGCTCTAATCCTAAATAACACACAGGCAGTGTGCATAGAGGGGCCTGGAAGGGGGAGTTCATAGCAGAACCACAACACTGAAGAACTTGGCAGCCTTCCAGACACAGGCCGACAAGTCTGACAGGGGAAAGATACATTGATTTATTACAGAGACAGTGATAGTATAAAGTGCTGCAGTAAGGCAGAGCACATTAGAATAGCTTTTTGAACTTGTAGGATGATAAAAAACAGGATGCAATTTTTGTTACGGAGTCTCTTTAAGGGGCGAAAAGACTGTGGTCCTCAAGTGGTTAAAGCGGTTTAAAACCTGGACATAATATTCAATAAAAACATGTTTTCCTAATTTGTATATGCCATCCAGTTATCATATTTGCATTTGTGCATAAGTATTATTATTCATTTATAAGTTATAGCTTCCCAAAAGTATTTTTTTTTGCTTTATGAGCTGACTTTGCATTTTATTAATAACTGCTTTTATTCATTCATTCAGGCAGACATGGTTTGACTCTCTCTCTGTGTCCGGGAGCTCCTGCACAGTCAGAGAATGAGTCACATTCCACACATGATACATTTAAGTAAACACAAGATTACATTGTTTGACTTTCGGAAGCGGCCAGCTCTGAAGGCATTGAAGCTTCTAAAGCCTGTGTTAACCCTTTGAATGATGTTCTAGTAAAAAAAAAATTGCTGGTTGTATATAATATGCTGTGAAAAATGTATCAGAACAAAGAAGAAATTCTGGGTTATACTCCTCTTTAAAGAAATGCCCGCACTGTGCCAGGTCACATAAATTGCCAATCTGTGAGATATTTTGAATATCTTCCAGCCCTCTCCAGCCGTTAATCTCTATGAGTATCGTTCCTAGAAGGAAACTTCCGTGTTTCTGCCATGGGTGAGTTAGGAGATCGTATACCTCACATTGTGATTGGTTTGTGTCATATTGATGCTACCGTTCCCGCTGACATGCGTAAATTCAGTCGCGTGCCAATGCCACTCGACGCATACCCTGTCAGGAACCGGCCCGCGGCACGCCTGCGTATACGGTTCCTGACTGCGGGTTTGACCAGATCGAGAGGGGAAGCAGCCTTAGTCAAGCTACCACAAGGCTGTGACCCCTCGAACACTTCTCACTGCCACCACTAGCTGTTGCTAGACACGTCCACTCTGCTGTCGAGTGCTCAGCACGCAATCCGCGTTTTCGTATTCGGGTCAGCTTTGCGCTTTAGGCCGAATACGGGAATGCTACGCACACACACACACAGTTGCAATCTTACACTGTAGTGAAGCAAAACCACTAACAGTCGTTCCGAACGATACTGTTAGCCACTCCGAGACTTCCCAATCTGCTGTCAAGTGTGGAAGTGCCCCATACACACAATGCAATTACAATCTTATATGGTAGTGTTGCTCAAACATACAATCAGGCATGGACTTATACACCGTTACACTTCAGTCCTCCTCTACTAAGCTATGAGTGTTAGTTTAGTACAGCAGAAGTCAAACTTATTAAATAACGAGTGCTTGGAAGAACAAAGAGAAATCGAGAGCCCAATATGGTGTAGTATTGTTAAGTTGGTTGTGGTTTAAAGCAAAATATTAAGATATACTCACAAACATGGGTTACCCATAGGCAACCACTTCAAATACAGGTGGGGAGTATTAGAACCTGACCCCACTCAGGTTATTAAGATGTCGCTCTCTGTAGATAGGAAACGGGGTAGCACCCCTCCACCGAGGGTGGAATCAAGATTTCAGCAAGGCTTGGTGTACAGAGGCGCCAGAGTAGAATAAAAATGTTTAAAAACCGTCTAAAAGAGGGGGATGTTCAGGTGGACTTACCTCCCTCAAAAATATAGAACTCAATTGAGTCACAATATATCAATACAAAAAAAAGGTTTTATTTAACTCCACTTAGTGCAACGCGTTTCGCAGGTGTGGTCCTGCTTCATCAGGCAAACAGGAGTATAACTATAAAACAAACAGAAATATATACAAACATAATGACCCATAGAAATAGCTTAAAGTAAAGGCGCAGTATAAAAACATGAGAAGACATGGTAAAATTGTAACATTTTTGTTCGCAGTGTAGTAAAACTCGCTCTATGTCTAAAAATCGCATCTAATTAATCATAAAATATCCACAAGAATCCAAAATGTAAACAAAAGTTAGTAAATCTCCATAATTGTCCATTGATATGTTAAAGTTCATCAGCTTCTAGATTAAAGGATAGTCAGTCTAGTGAGTATAACATATAGTACTATTTTATGGCCCTAGAGCTAACTTGCAAGAAAAATTGCTAACAGTCTATATTGATATAAAAAAATAAAAATAAAATTTCAACACCTCAGCAAGAGTGACTTACCTCAATGGGTCTAGATCAGGGGTCTCAAACTCAATTTACCCGGGGGCCGCAGGAGGCAAAGTCAGGATGAGGCTGGGCCGCATAAGGGAGTTCACGTGTCCCCGCCGCAATACGAGGGCTGCAGAGCCCCCAAATCGCCCCGGGGGGGGGGCAATCCGCCGGCATTTCCTGGAAGGGGTAGAGCTTTCAGCTTCAGCTCTGCCCCTCCTGACGTCAATCGCGGCGGATCGCCGCCTCTGCCCGCCCCTCTCACTCTTCCTTCACAGAGAGGCGGTGATCCATTCGGCGATTGACGTCAGGAGGGGCAGAGCTACAGCTGGAAGCTCTGCCCCTCAGCGCAGTCGTGGATGTTTGCGCGGGGGATTTGGGGGTCTGCAGCCCTTGTTTAGCGGCGGGGATGCAGCGGATTACTTGGGAGTACTGAAGCGAACTATAAGGTAAAATGGGCAAATATAGTTCGCTTCCGTGTCTCTTTTGCTTTTGCCGGCAGGCAGGGCCGGTTTAAGCAACAATGGGGCCCCAGAGCAAAATAAACCTGCCCCCCCCCCCCCCCCCCCAACAGATACCCTGGAACAAAAATCGGCATTAAGGGACCTTTTTTGCAGCTGGTATAGTCAGGGTGTGAAGCCCCAATCAGTCGGAACTCCACATTCTGGCTACCCCAGCCTGCATGGGGGACAAGGGGTTAAAAGGTTTCAGGAGGGGGGACCCCACATAATTTTTTTAAAAAAAATTCCCACACTCTAAACATAAAGAAAAAATAAATGGGAAAATAGGAAAAAATGCCAGGAATCTTAAGTTCATACAGCCATATTGCGGCTGTATAGCGATCCCTGGCCAAAGCACTTCGGCTGCGTATGGACCCACTGGAAACCCTGTCTGGAAATGTGTTGCTCTTTCTTTCGATACATGTAAAATTACACTACCGTTAGGTTTGCTACTAAAAGTGACATTTACCGCATTTAAAAGTATACTATTTTCCTTCGAAACTTTAAAATCGATTTTCTCAAAAACTATAAGGTCTTTTTGAAAAATTGTTTTTTCCTCTTATTCCTAATGATCTCCTTAACATATCCTGCAAATTTAGGGTTTCTAGCATTTAAGGTGGATTTGCTATTAACCATTAAAGTCGGCGGGTTTTTAAATGTGTATTTTTTTCCTTTGCAACTTTAAAATCGATTTTCTCAAAAACTATAAGGCCGATTTGAAAAAAAATGTTCTCCTCTTGTAGCCACTGGGGGCCCCTACAAGCTCTGGGGCCCTGGGGCCACAAAATATTGTATCGCGGTCCGCAAATGGCCCGCGGGCCACGAGTTTGAGACCCCTGGTCTAGATGCAGAAGTGAGCGCCTCTGTGTAGATGTATGAGGAGGCTCTGCTTATATAGGGAGTGTAGTTGCACTAATTGATCCTAATGAACCAATCAAAAACTGCCATGTCAGCAAGGTGTGTCAATAGAGGCACACCTGGAAGTGGTCATGAGGCAGGAATGCATACATGGACATTAAGAAAGCACGGTAGCCTAGTGGCTAGCACTCTCGCCCTGCAAGTGCTGGGTCCCTGGTTCTATTCCCAGCCAAGTTAACATCCAGTATTAGTTGTTAAAAAATTTTAAATAAATATCATATTACACTGGAAGAGTATATACATTAACACCATTTTTTTGTGGTAATCAGGTAACAGTGTCACCATCTAGTGGTGAAAGTATATATGATTGCCCAGGTTATGTGCAAATAGCAATGCTGGAAAAATTGTAATAAGTGCTCTGAATTTGATAAAAACAACATAGGAATCAAACACAAGTTAACATAGCAATTATAAAAATATATATAAAAATATATAAAATATTATTAAACAGATTAAATGGGTGGAGTTAAGATCATAAATTGAATAAGTAAAAGAGAGGACCATTAAAATAGTAAAAAAATTGTGAGTACTAAAAATCAGGTTTTTATAGAATTATGTGGGAGGTTGGATCAGAAGATTTTCTCAAGAACCTCATTTAACCCCATGGGTACTAAGGTCTTCAGAATTTGGATCCAGTACATCTCCCTATGCCGCAATGTCTCAAAAGCATTGGTGGTATTGGTGGGTAGGGCTTCTATTAGGGTGATCGTGAACAGGTGGGGTTTTTTTTGGTGATGGGTACCAAAGTGGCGGGACACGCTGTGCAGTGCATAGTTGTTGATTATATTTCTCTTGTGTTGCCCAATGCGGCTCCTGGTGGTCTGGGTAGTACGTCCGATATATTGTAATTTACACGGGCATGAAATTAGATAGATTACATTCCTTGTTTCACATGTTATAGTCTGTTTTATTGTATACTGGGTATTGGTTATGACTGATTGGAAAGTATCTGTTTGAGTAATGAAGGTGCAAGCTTGGCAACGGGGCTTTTTGCAGGTATAAGATCCTGGGCGTGTGGTAGATTGTCCTGGGGTGGTGGAAGCGGGGTTCTTTAATCTACTTGGGGCCAGTAAATTTCGGAGGTTGGGGGCTCTCCTAAAGGTTAATGTGGGATTCTTGGGAATGGTTTTCCCTAGATAAGGGTCCTGTAGCAGTATTTCCCATCTGGAATTGAGTATGGTTCTGATGCTCTTATGTTGAGAGCTGAATTTTGTAATGAATCTTGGAAAGAGGGCAGAGGAGGTGGTTGTATGGGTGGGTTGTGATGTGGATGGTGGGTTGGGGATGGTGGCTCTTTGTTTGGCATCTCTGATTAGTTTACGTGGATATTGACGTTCTCTGAATTTTTCTGTAAGTGTTTTTGATTGTTCGTTGTAATCTTTCCTGTCTGTGCAGTTGCGAAATATTCGTCTGTACTGGCTATATGGAGTGTTGGTGGTCCAGGGGCGGTGATGATGACTGTCAAAATGAATGTAATTATTAGCATCGACTTTCTTGAAGTGTGTTTTGGTCTTGATGATATTTGAATCGATAAACAGGATGAGATCGAGGTATTCTATGGAAGTGTGACTGTATTGGGAGGTAAATTGTAGTCCCGCTGGGTTTATATTCAAAAATTCTACAAACTGTGTTATGAGTGATGGATCGCCTTGCCAAATGAATATCAGGTCATCAATGTATCGACGGTAGAAAATTATATTGGAAGAGAAGGGGTTGTTATGGGTGAATTTTAAATGCTCTAAATAGCCCATTGCTAAGTTGGCATAGGAGGGTGCGAAAGAACTTCCCATAGCTGTACCTGTTTGTTGATGATAAAATCTATCTGAAAAAGCAAAAGTATTATGTTTCAATATGAACTCAGCACAACCAATCAAAAAGGCTTGTTGTGCAGTTGGCATGTTGGGGTTGTTCCTTAAAAAGAATTCTAGTGCTGTAAGTCCAAAGGGGTGCGGTATATTGGTATATAAGGAGGTCACATCGCAAGTCAACCATATGTAATTGGATTGCCAGTTGATATCTTTCAGTAGATGGATGAGATGTTGTGAATCTGTCTAGGAACCGAGATAGATTACTGGTGACTGATTCTATTCCGGAGATGATTGGTCGACCTGGTGGTTTGTTAAGTGTTTTGTGGATTTTAGGTAAGTAATAGAAAAACGGTATCTTGGGGTGTTGGTTAATGATAAATGTTCTTTCATTTTTAGTTAAAATGCCGTTGAGGTATGCTGTATTGATAAAAGTTTTTAGTTTGTTGTTATATTCCAGGGTAGGGTCATAGTCGAGGGGTGTGTAATGGTCGGTATTGTTGAGTAGTCTAAATGATTCTTCTAGGTAATCAGATTTATTGAGCAGGACCACTCCTCCGCCCTTATCTGCTGGTTTGATGATTATGTCATGATTGTGTTGGAGGGTTTTGAGGGCTCTGTTTTCTAAACGATTAAGGTTGAAACACCCATCCATACTTCCAACCTTAATCGTTTAGAAAACAGAGCCCTCAAAACCCTCCAACACAATCATGACATAATCATCAAACCAGCAGATAAGGGCGGAGGAGTGGTCCTGCTCAATAAATCTGATTACCTAGAAGAATCATTTAGACTACTCAACAATACCGACCATTACACACCCCTCGACTATGACCCTACCCTGGAATATAACAACAAACTAAAAACTTTTATCAATACAGCATACCTCAACGGCATTTTAACTAAAAATGAAAGAGCATTTATCATTAACCAACACCCCAAGATACCGTTTTTCTATTACTTACCTAAAATCCACAAAACACTTAACAAACCACCAGGTCGACCAATCATCTCCGGAATAGAATCAGTCACCAGTAATCTATCTCGGTTCCTAGACAGATTCACAACATCTCATCCATCTACTGAAAGATATCAACTGGCAATCCAATTACATATGGTTGACTTGCGATGTGACCTCCTTATATACCAATATACCGCACCCCTTTGGACTTACAGCACTAGATTTTAAGGAACAACCCCAACATGCCAACTGCACAACAAGCCTTTTTGATTGGTTGTGCTGAGTTCATATTGAAACATAATACTTTTGCTTTTTCAGATAGATTTTATCATCAACAAACAGGTACAGCTATGGGAAGTTCTTTCGCACCCTCCTATGCCAACTTAGCAATGGGCTATTTAGAGCATTTAAAATTCACCCATAACAACCCCTTCTCTTCCAATATAATTTTCTACCGTCGATACATTGATGACCTGATATTCATTTGGCAAGGCGATCCATCACTCATAACACAGTTTGTAGAATTTTTGAATATAAACCCAGCGGGACTACAATTTACCTCCCAATACAGTCACACTTCCATAGAATACCTCGATCTCATCCTGTTTATCGATTCAAATATCATCAAGACCAAAACACACTTCAAGAAAGTCGATGCTAATAATTACATTCATTTTGACAGTCATCATCACCGCCCCTGGACCACCAACACTCCATATAGCCAGTACAGACGAATATTTCGCAACTGCACAGACAGGAAAGATTACAACGAACAATCAAAAACACTTACAGAAAAATTCAGAGAACGTCAATATCCACGTAAACTAATCAGAGATGCCAAACAAAGAGCCACCATCCCCAACCCACCATCCACATCACAACCCACCCATACAACCACCTCCTCTGCCCTCTTTCCAAGATTCATTACAAAATTCAGCTCCCAACATAAGAGCATCAGAACCATACTCAATTCCAGATGGGAAATACTGCTACAGGACCCTTATCTAGGGAAAACCATTCCCAAGAATCCCACATTAACCTTTAGGAGAGCCCCCAACCTCCGAAATTTACTGGCCCCAAGTAGATTAAAGAACCCCGCTTCCACCACCCCAGGACAATCTACCACACGCCCAGGATCTTATACCTGCAAAAAGCCCCGTTGCCAAGCTTGCACCTTCATTACTCAAACAGATACTTTCCAATCAGTCATAACCAATACCCAGTATACAATAAAACAGACTATAACATGTGAAACAAGGAATGTAATCTATCTAATTTCATGCCCGTGTAAATTACAATATATCGGACGTACTACCTAGACCACCAGGAGCCGCATTGGGCAACACAAGAGAAATATAATCAACAACTACGCACTGCACAGCGTGTCCCGCCACTTTGGTACCCATCACCAAAAAAACCCCCACCTGTTCACGATCACCCTAATAGAAGCCCTACCCACCAATACCACCAATGCTTTTGAGACATTGCGGCATAGGGAGATGTACTGGATCCAAATTCTGAAGACCTTAGTACCCATGGGGTTAAATGAGGTTCTTGAGAAAATCTTCTGATCCAACCTCCCACATAATTCTATAAAAACCTGATTTTTAGTACTCACAATTTTTTTACTATTTTAATGGTCCTCTCTTTTACTTATTCAATTTATGATCTTAACTCCACCCATTTAATCTGTTTAATAATACTTTATATATTTTTATATATATTTTTATAATTGCTATGTTAACTTGTGTTTGATTCCTATGTTGTTTTTATCAAATTCAGAGCACTTATTACAATTTTTCCAGCATTGCTATTTGCACATAACCTGGGCAATCATATATACTTTCACCACTAGATGGTGACACTGTTACCTGATTACCACAAAAAAATGGTGTTAATGTATATACTCTTCCAGTGTAATATGATATTTATTTAAAAATTTTTAACAACTAATACTGGATGTTAACTTGGCTGGGAATAGAACCAGGGACCCAGCACTTGCAGGGCGAGAGTGCTAGCCACTAGGCTACCGTGCTTTCTTAATGTCCATGTATGCATTCCTGCCTCATGACCACTTCCAGGTGTGCCTCTATTGACACACCTTGCTGACATGGCAGTTTTTGATTGGTTCATTAGGATCAATTAGTGCAACTACACTCCCTATATAAGCAGAGCCTCCTCATACATCTACACAGAGGCGCTCACTTCTGCATCTAGACCCATTGAGGTAAGTCACTCTTGCTGAGGTGTTGAAATTTTATTTTTATTTTTTTATATCAATATAGACTGTTAGCAATTTTTCTTGCAAGTTAGCTCTAGGGCCATAAAATAGTACTATATGTTATACTCACTAAACTGACTATCCTTTAATCTAGAAGCTGATGAACTTTAACATATCAATGGACAATTATGGAGATTTACTAACTTTTGTTTACATTTTGGATTCTTGTGGATATTTTATGATTAATTAGATGCGATTTTTAGACATAGAGTGAGTTTTACTACACTGCGAACAAAAATGTTACAATTTTACCATGTCTTCTCATGTTTTCATACTGCGCCTTTACTTTAAGCTATTTCTATGGGTCATTATGTTTGTATATATTTCTGTTTGTTTTATAGTTATACTCCTGTTTGCCTGATGAAGCAGGACCACACCTGCGAAACGCGTTGCACTAAGTGGAGTTAAATAAAACCTTTTTTTTGTATTGATATATTGTGACTCAATTGAGTTCTATATTTTTGAGGGAGGTAAGTCCACCTGAACATCCCCCTCTTTTAGACGGTTTTTAAACATTTTTATTCTACTCTAGCGCCTCTGTACAACAAGCCTTGCTGAAATTATTAAATAACGATTTAATATTCCAGGAAAAAAGTGGAACAATGCAGAAAATAATATGTACAAAAGATTTACAAAAACAAAGTAAAAAGTTACAAAATAAAAATTTACAAGGATACACAAGACAAGTTTGCATAAAAATAAAATGGGATAAACGTTAATTGAACTTTTACCATCGCTAATGTCCAACCGTGGAGAGACACGAATTTTCCGATTTCCTCTGGATCATCTCTAGCGATGAGCTACTCTTGGGAGAAGATGATCTGTGACTGTCCTAGCTGCTGTTTTATAGCAAAATGTGTGCCCCGGAGCCACCCCAATGTCCCAGGTCCAGGAATAATCCAATTTCCTGTTTAACGTGTGCAACTTCAAAGCGTTCCTGTGTTTGATCTTTTCAGAGATTTCAGAACACTTCCATAAACCCAATATCCACAGGTAAAAATTATATCAAAAGGACTTCAACCCTTCACCCACTTCCAGTAGACTGTCATGTACATTTCAAACATTCCTGTCGACTTTGAACTTGGCAGACTCAATTAGTCTGATAGTGTTTTGACCAACAGGCAGCTGTCCAGAGGAACTGTATGCTAATGTCCAAGCTCCCTGCTTCCAGAGGAATTCAATGCAAACGTAGGTCTATTGACACACACACAATCACATTAACAGTTTCCTCTGGCCAGGTGACCAATTACCCTGAAGCCCGCTGGCTTCGATCAGACGTACACATGACATAGGCAGAAAAATGAAAGAATATGTTCCTGTATTATCCTTAACATCATCAGCACCCCAATATATCACCACACCTCCCCTCTTTAGAATGGTGCTGGGAGGTGACTCCCATGAATCACCTTGCCAGCACCTACATTGACGGCCTGGCCGGGACGGCAACCCCTTAGCATCCTCTCGAGGATTCCCCACCTGGCAGTTAGCTCCAAGCTACACGGCTGGAAAATTAGACCAGGTTGCTGCAATGTGTCGTTGCCCCCGGCAACCTGACATAACCAACCAGGGGGATGATGGTCTGTGACGACCGTAAACTCTCGACTATAGAGACAGTGCTGCAGCTGGGGAAGGGTTCCGACCATCACTACACGCACTTTCTCTATAGTGGCAGGAGCTATCTCTCTGTCCCTTTGGGGAACGATTATCTGCCGGTCTGCTTCCTCCACTTCGGACAGCTCCGAGGGAATAACTTCCCAGAACCCTCTCAGCGCGCCTCTCCCAGCTGGTGACCCGCTGGCCAGACCCCTGAGCTCTTACAGGCTGCTGTCAAATCGAACAGCCCCAAAGAGCTCAGTGCTGCCTGTCATACATGCCAGGAAGGCTGTAGACGTAGAGGCTCCTGGGCCCTCAGGGCCAGGTTCCGAAGTGGATGTGGCTGACCCAGCAACATTTGCCACTTCAGTGGACAGTCCTTCTGCTGTAGACCCGCTAGCGCTGTGGGTTACCACTGCAGCTGAAGGAGCGCCTGTGACGCCGGGCGACGCCCAGTCGTCCGAGGATTCGCGGCCGATTGTTCGATCGCAACCGTGATCGGAAAACTGACATTCTTTATTTTTAAAATAGAAGTTTTTCCTTCCTGCCTTCCCCCCCCTTTTGCCATGAGGGCTGAATGGGCCTGCGTTAGCATATGGCTAAAGCAACCTGGTTTAGCAAGAAATCCTGTTAAGGCTCCCGGAAAAGCTCTGGTGACACTAATGTGCTAATTGGGCAGAGCTGAAATACCAACAGAGTCTATCCAACAGGGGAAGCTAGCACAGCATGAGGTCTATTGACACCTACATTCCTCCCAGTCTTGACGGCACCGACTAGACTGAGTATGGAATGCATGGTGTTGATAACTTTGTCACATTTTGCAAATACCATCCATGGGAGGAATATGAAAATTACATAATTTTGTTTCCCTAATTCTGTAGAATATGGTGATACTAGACATAGCCAGGTAACCCGAGCAGGGGCTGAGATATGAATAATGGGGTCCCCGTGCGCCCCAAATATTGCAAGTTTGATGTCCTATGAACGTGTATTCTCAGCCCAATCTGAATATGAAATCGGTTTGCATGTGCGACAAAACCCCGGCGGGGTATGAAATTGGACATATTTTGTGGATGGTTGGAAGTTCCTCCCCTGAGAACTCACTGCCTGACACGCCCCTGGGCTGAGCTTGAGACTCCGCCCAGAAATGTCAGTGCTCAAAACTGATTGCATGAGGACCCCCAGCCAATTCCCCCACTTTCCATCATACCGAAAAGACTGCCACTGCTTGGGGAAATAGCAGTGGCCATCTTGCAGGCGGAGCAACGGCCATGTGGTTCGGCCATATTGCGAACTAACTGCAACAAAGGAACTTTGTCTTTTCCCGAACGGACTTTCCACAGAATCATAAGTATTCGTTCTTTTTATCCCTTTTTCTTTTATGTACTGTGTTATCACTGTCTCTCATCGTTTAATTGTTCACGATTGTCTGTATATATTAATTATTTATATTGTAACAAATAAAGGCTTTTTAAAAGGTCTTTACCTCTCAGTAAAACCTTCTATTCAGTATACACAGACGAGACCTAAACTTCCGAAGGGACGCTACTGTTTTGATAGATAGATAGGAATTGCACAGTTTTAACCGGTTGTTTGTTTCACAGGTCTATAGCCAGTTAGCAGTTTTCTCTGGGCTGATAGAAAACAGAGATGGTGGCAAATCTACCCCTGGGTTGGAGTAAAAGTGTATTTTCGTAACCTCACAGGCTCCCTACTGCGTCGTGACGCTCAAACTCCGCCAATTCTACGCAGATTGCGTCCATAGCTCTCAATCTGTGTGCTAGAATCGGATCGGACGGTTTTGCGTGTTCACGGCCAGTGGGGCTCGTGTGACAGTGGTCGGCAGCGTTTGGGATCTGTGTGTGCTGATAGTATCTCAGGTAGGGCTATCGAATTAGCCCTATCGAGAAACGAACTAATTCGTTGGTAGTGACTGAGTGCAATATATTTTTCATATATACAGAGAGACTGTGTAACCAGTACCCCTCCCCTAAGTTTTCTTTTATTTGGCATGGAAATGTCCGGGAATTACAAGGTCATGGTCCTATCCGACCTGCAGAGTCTGTGCGAGGCGAGAGGCATGGACATCCGCGGCAAGAAACAGCAGGACCTGATAACGGACTTGTACCGATGGGATAGCCAGAATCTGCGGACGCTGGAGGTGTCCACTGTGGAGGACACCGGCTCATCTAACGCAAGTCGAGGGGAACCAGAGACTGAAGATCCTGTGCGTACCGAGGTTGAGCAACCCGCGGGCAATGCGGCAACAGATACGCAGGAGGCTGTCAGTGTGATCCCCGACCCCAGAACCCCTGAAAGTACTCGCCTGGAACCGGCCAGTACTGGACTGTCCAGTTATGTTGATCCAGTAATGCAGCAGGCATTGCAAAAGCTGATGGAAACTGATGTGGACAAGTACCTGCAGTACATGGCGGAGCAAAAGCGAGAGGAACGCCAATCTGCAGAGGCGCGGGAGAGACGACAGCATGAGCTGAACATGGCGAAAGTGCAGCAAGCCAGCCGGAGTTCAACGCCCAGCCTCCCTGCTGAAGGGACTGCCGCTCCAGTAAGTGCAAAATTTAAATTTGCTATTATCGAAAAAGACACTGACATTGACTTGTTTTTGAGGTCTTTTGAAAAGGCCTGCCGTCAGTATCGTCTGTCCCAAGACCAGTGGGCCAGACATCTGACACCCTTGCTGCGCTACAAAGCGCTTGATGCTTTCTCAGAGCTGCCTGTGGAAAAGGACAATGATTATACCGCTATAAAGGAGGCTATAATCACTAAGTACCAGCTGACGCCAGAAGCCTACCGGAAAAGGTTCAGGTCCTGGCAGAAAAAATCTACTGATTCTTATCAAGATGTGGTCAGCAGTCTGCTCACCACACTCCGCCAGTGGACGCTAGGCCTCACTAAAGGGTCTTACGGTGTCCTGGAGGACTTAATCGTCCTGGAGCAGTTTCTGAACATTTGCCCGGCTGATGTACGCCAGTTTGTGCTGGAGCGCCGACCGGCGTCAGCGACGGTCGCTGCAGACCTCGCTGAGACCTTTGCAACGACCAGGGTGCCGGAGACCCGCAGGACTGCCCCATCTAGCTGGAGAGGAGGTCAGTCCCACAATTTTGCAGACTCTCCTACCTCTGTGAGCCGTGCGCCCCAGAGGCCCTCCAGCGCAGCTGCTGCGTCCAGGCCTGCAGTAACAGAGGGCATCACCTGTCACTTTTGCCGCAAGCCCGGACACATGAAGTTTAACTGCCCGGAGCGGAGGCAGACCGCGCCAGCTCCTGCACCACCTACACCTCGCCCACGGCAACTGCCGCCAGCCAGCGCACCCCAGCCGGGAGCACCCAACAACGTCATGTTCGCAGGTGGGAGAGGGATCCACTCCGCTACGAGCAACCACCAGCTGGTTACAGTGAACGACCAGCTTGTTACCGGTTTCCGCGACACTGGAGCGGATGTCACCCTGGTGCGTGCGCACCTGGTCCCGACGGAAAATATCCTCCCTGACAAATACCTTACCCTCACTGGAGTGGGGGGCACTCTTTCTCGCATTCCCCAGGCTCGGGTGTCCATCGATTGGGGGGTGGGGGTTCAAGAGAAGGTTGTTGGGGTCCTGGACCAACTGCCGGTCCCAGTTTTGTTGGGGACCGACCTGGGCAAGCTTGTGTCCTATTATGAACCTGCCCCAAGCCCCTCAGACTGCCAGGAGGGAGACGGACTCTCCGCCCACACTAAGGTACTTTGCACCAAGGGGCAAGAACAGGGGGGAGGTGGGTTGAATGTGCCCAGTCCAGGGGTACCGAGTCCAATAGTACCTGTGTCACAGGTACCTGTGTTTGATATACCGATTGTTTGTGATGAAAATGTTGTTGTACCTGTCACTGTAATTCATGCATGCAGCCAGGATGTGAGTAATGCCAGTATGTGCCAGTCTGAAGGTGTACCTGTACTGGCAGTAACACGCAGCCGCGCTGCTCAGAACCTGGGCTCAGAGCAGGTGGAAGAGGTTCCGGCCTCCTCCCCCTCCTCTGACCACAGGGATGGTAGCCTTCAGCCACTAACTGCATATGCCACGGGCCAGCTGGCTGAGAGCGAGAGTGCTGCATTTGTGCAAGCACTCCAGACTGACCCTAGCCTCGAGGCACTCAGAAGGCAGGCTTCGGAGCCCCTCACGAATGAAGATACCTTCAAGGTATATTGGGAAGGTGGTAAGCTGTACAGCGAGCCTGTACAGCCCACCGAAGGTGAAACAAGTGTGGGTACCAAGTTGCTTGTGGTACCCAGTGCCTTCCGGGGGCATGTGCTGAAGTCCGCACATGACATTCCCCTGGCAGGGCACTTGGGAATCCACAAGACACTTGACCGTATCCAGGGTCATTTCTACTGGCCCAGGATGCGGATCGATGTGACCAACTATTGCCGCTCATGTACTGTTTGCCAAAAGGTAAAACGGGCTGGGAACCCCCGCAAGGCTCCCTTGTGTCCACTGCCAATCATAGGTGAGCCCTTTCACAGAGTGGCAGTCGACATAATTGGACCATTGCCCACTCCCAGCAGCAGTGGCAAAAGGTACATCCTGACGGTGGTGGATTACGCCACCCGCTATCCTGAGGCCATGGCGCTCTCCTCCCTGAGGGCGGACAAGGTAGCAGACGCGCTACTTAACATTTTCTCCCGAGTCGGGTTCCCTGCGGAGATGCTCTCCGATCAGGGATCCCAGTTTATGTCCGAACTCATGGAGGCCCTGTGCAAAAAGATACACATGACGCACATTGTCTCCAGTCCCTACCACCCGCAGACCAATGGACTGTGTGAACGGTTCAACGGGACGCTGAAGCAAATGCTGACCACGTTTGTTGAGTCGCAAGGTGGGGACTGGGAACGATACCTGCCTCATCTGTTGTTTGCGTACAGGGAGGTGCCGCAGGAGTCAACCGGGTTTTCCCCGTTTGAACTCCTGTATGGGAGGAATGTCCGAGGACCCTTACAATTGATGCGGGAGACATGGGAGGGCAAGGGCGACCCCACTGATGTCTCCGTGGTCGATTACGTCCTCAAGTTCAGGGACAAAATGGAGTCCCTGTCCGCAGTAGTGACCAACAACCTGGCCCAGGCTCAGGCCAAACAAAAAGCATGGTACGACCGCACTGCTGGAGAGCGGTCATTTGATGTGGGTGACAAGGTATATGCCCTTCTTCCCGTGAGGCAGAACAAGCTGCAAGCAGCCTGGGAGGGGCCTTTTACTGTAGTGCAGCGGTTAAACCCTCTGACGTATCTAGTGAACATGGGGGGCAGGAAGCAGAAGAGCTTTCATGTAAACATGCTGAAGGCCCACCATGACAGGACCCAGTATGCGCTGCCAGTGTGCAGCCGGTTAGAGCAGGGAGAGGCAGACCCCCTGTTAGACCTGCTGGCTGACGTACGAGATGTGGACGGCGACCTAAACGTCAATCCACAGCTCGCCTCAGCCCAGCAAGAGCAGTTACAGAAGGTGCTGGGCCAGTACCAGCACACCTTCTCCGGTATCCCGGGGCGGACCAGTATGGCGGTGCATGGGGTAGATACAGGTACCCATCCCCCCATCAGGCAATCCGCTTACCGTGTCTCTCCCGAGGTACAGGCGGACATGCAGAAGGAGGTGAGGGAGATGCTGGAGTTAGGGGTGGTTCAAAAGTCCAGTAGTGCCTGGGCAGCCCCTGTTGTCCTGGTCCCCAAGAAGGACCAGACCACTCGGTTCTGCGTAGACTACAGGAAACTGAACGCCATCACCACTACAGACGCCTACCCCATGCCTCGCATTGATGAGCTGCTAGATACACTGGCATCAGCCAGGTACCTATCAATCATGGATCTGAGCCGGGGGTATTGGCAGATACCACTTGCACCTGACGCGAGGCAAAAGTCGGCCTTCATCACCCCTTTCGGCCTCTTCGAGTTCACGATGATGCCCTTTGGGATGAAGAACGCCCCCGCCACGTTTCAGCGGGCCGTGAACGACCTGCTAGAGGGAATGCAAGGGTTCGCTGTAGCGTATCTGGATGACATTGCGGTGTTCAGCCCCACCTGGGAAGAACACCTCAAACACCTGTCCCAGGTACTAGAGAGGCTGGCCATGGCCAATCTGACGGTTAAACCGAGTAAGTGTCAGATTGGCATGACCGAGGTGCAGTACTTAGGTCACCGGGTGGGGGGTAACACCCTGAAACCTGACACGGGAAAGGTGGACGCCATCCTGGCATGGCCTCGACCTATCACGAAAAAGCAGGTCCAGGCGTTCCTGGGGACCGCCGGCTACTATAGGAAATTTGTTCCCGCCTATAGTACACTGGCGAAGCCCCTGACCGATGCCACTAGCAAGAAGCACCCCAAGGTTGTTAGCTGGACCCCCGCTTGCGAGAATGCCTTCCAGGCCTTGAAGCAGGCCCTCGCAAGCGCCCCTGTGCTTCAGGCCCCAGACTTCAGTCGTCGGTTTGTGGTGCAAACCGATGCCTCTGACTACGGTCTCGGCGCAGTCCTCAGCCAGGTGGATGGAAAGGGGGATGAACACCCTATCCTCTACCTGAGCCGGAAGCTCCTGCCCCGAGAGGTAGCCTACTCCACAACTGAAAAGGAGTGCCTGGCGATCGTGTGGGCCCTACAGAAACTGCAGTCGTATCTGTACGGCCGCTCCTTCACGATCGTCACTGATCACAATCCCCTGAGTTGGCTAAACCGTACTGCTGGAACCAACGGCAAGCTCCTACGGTGGAGCCTGTCATTGCAGCAGTACGACTTTACGATCCAACACAAAGCAGGCAGCCGACACCAAAACGCTGATGGGCTGTCGCGGTGTCAGGGGGAACCCGACCCAACAGCGCCAATAGCTGCTACGGAAGGCGTCCTGTTGACACCTCCCTGCGCAGAGCTCGGGAAGGGGGAGGTGTGACGCCGGGCGACGCCCAGTCGTCCGAGGATTCGCGGCCGATTGTCCGATCGCAACCGTGATCGGAAAACTGACATTCTTTATTTTTAAAATAGAAGTTTTTCCTTCCTGCCTTCCCCCCCCCTTTTGCCATGAGGGCTGAATGGGCCTGCGTTAGCATATGGCTAAAGCAACCTGGTTTAGCAAGAAATCCTGTTAAGGCTCCCGGAAAAGCTCTGGTGACACTAATGTGCTAATTGGGCAGAGCTGAAATACCAACAGAGTCTATCCAACAGGGGAAGCTAGCACAGCATGAGGTCTATTGACACCTACATTCCTCCCAGTCTTGACGGCACCGACTAGACTGAGTATGGAATGCATGGTGTTGATAACTTTGTCACATTTTGCAAATACCATCCATGGGAGGAATATGAAAATTACATAATTTTGTTTCCCTAATTCTGTAGAATATGGTGATACTAGACATAGCCAGGTAACCCGAGCAGGGGCTGAGATATGAATAATGGGGTCCCCGTGCGCCCCAAATATTGCAAGTTTGATGTCCTATGAACGTGTATTCTCAGCCCAATCTGAATATGAAATCGGTTTGCATGTGCGACAAAACCCCGGCGGGGTATGAAATTGGACATATTTTGTGGATGGTTGGAAGTTCCTCCCCTGAGAACTCACTGCCTGACACGCCCCTGGGCTGAGCTTGAGACTCCGCCCAGAAATGTCAGTGCTCAAAACTGATTGCATGAGGACCCCCAGCCAATTCCCCCACTTTCCATCATACCGAAAAGACTGCCACTGCTTGGGGAAATAGCAGTGGCCATCTTGCAGGCGGAGCAACGGCCATGTGGTTCGGCCATATTGCGAACTAACTGCAACAAAGGAACTTTGTCTTTTCCCGAACGGACTTTCCACAGAATCATAAGTATTCGTTCTTTTTATCCCTTTTTCTTTTATGTACTGTGTTATCACTGTCTCTCATCGTTTAATTGTTCACGATTGTCTGTATATATTAATTATTTATATTGTAACAAATAAAGGCTTTTTAAAAGGTCTTTACCTCTCAGTAAAACCTTCTATTCAGTATACACAGACGAGACCTAAACTTCCGAAGGGACGCTACTGTTTTGATAGATAGATAGGAATTGCACAGTTTTAACCGGTTGTTTGTTTCACAGGTCTATAGCCAGTTAGCAGTTTTCTCTGGGCTGATAGAAAACAGAGATGGTGGCAAATCTACCCCTGGGTTGGAGTAAAAGTGTATTTTCGTAACCTCACAGGCTCCCTACTGCGTCGTGACGCTCAAACTCCGCCAATTCTACGCAGATTGCGTCCATAGCTCTCAATCTGTGTGCTAGAATCGGATCGGACGGTTTTGCGTGTTCACGGCCAGTGGGGCTCGTGTGACAGCGCCCACATTACACATATCATAAACCACATCACATTTGGTCTTAAAAACATCTGAAGGGGGAAGAGCTGGCCTGGGCCGTCTGCCCCTTCAGTGGGCAGTTCATCTGCTGCAGCCCAGCGAACACTGTTGGTTACTCCTGCAGCTGACGGAGTGTCCACATGACACACAGCATTTTGTAGCACAACACATATGACATCAGCATTATCAGCTCTACATATATTGTCATTTGGAACATCACCTAAAACAACAACATTATCTGTATCATTACACACATTGCTACTCAGCACTTCACAAGTAGCATCAACAGTTCCTGCATCGATCGCCTCGATAGTCCGTGCGTCATAAATGACATCATCAGTTTCTGCATCCTCAGTATCACCAGGTCCCACCCTAGGCACTGGAGACTCACTAGAGCTGGCTCCTAGTATACAGTCCGTAGCCCCGGGAGGCCCACCAGCATCCCCCACTTGCACAGAGTTATCAAACAGTACCTTGCAAGAGTTCTGAACTTCTGCTGGGGAGGCGGGCTCCACGGGGGTTGGATTAGGCTCATACCGGGCTACTACCCGTCCCAGGTCAGTACCCAACAAAAACGTTTGTGGGGATGGCATCAGTTACCCCCACTTTTCTCATTCCACTGCCGGCACCCCAGTCCAGGTGAACCAAGGCGGTGGGTATGGCAACAGGCGATGAGCTACTCTCGGGAGAAGATGATCTGTGACTGTCCTAGCTGCTGTTTTATAGCAAAATGTGTGCCCCGGGGCCACCCCAATGTCCCAGGTCCAGGAATAATCCAATTTCCTGTTTAACGCGTGCAACTTCAAAGCGTTCCTGTGTTTGATCTTTTCAGAGATTTCAGAACACTTCCATAAACCCGATTTCCACAGGTAAAAATTGTATCAAAATGACTTCAACCCTTCACCCACTTCCAGTAGGCTGTCATGTAAATTTCAAACATTCCTGTCCACTTTGAACTTGACAGACTCAATTAGTCTGATAGTGTTTTGACCAACAGGCAGCTGTTTACATTAATACAAAGATCAAAGCAATGCACCACCTTTGCAGGATGCAAGACAAAAGGGAATCATTACCTAATTACCTGTTCCTGGCTGTCCAGAGGAACTGCTAATGTCTAAGCTCCCTGCTTCCAGAGGAATTCAATGCAAATGTAGGTCTATTGACACACACACAATCACATTAACAGTTTCCTCTGGCCAGATGATCAATTACCCTGAAGCCTGCTGGCTTCGATCAGACGTACACATGACATAGGCAGAAAAATGAAAGAATATGTTCCTGTATTATCCTCAGCACCCCAATATATCACCACATCCCCAGCAACCCAGTTGACGCGGCCGTTCCCCATTAGCAAGCGTAATTCCTGCCGCATGCCGGTGACGTCCTACGCGTCCCCAGCAACACAATCAACTGAATGCTAACGACACAATGCGTCCATAGCAACCTGGGGAAATGAAACTTTCTGACACACGTCGCTGGGATATAATACATCCCCAGCAATGTGCGTCTTCAAAATATTGCCAAGGCCCACAGCGTCCCTGGCAACCAGCTCTAAGATTAAGCTGGCTGGCATACCTCTGGGCAGAACAAGTTCCACTCGCTTTGGCTGCACCGTTTTCAAGGAACATAGCATAACTCTGGAGGGGGACAAATTACATAGCAAAAACACATACATTTATTTGTGTGTAGAGAAAAACTCACCACCTGGAACAATGCAGACACTTCACAATGCAGATCAGGATGAGGAAGTGAAACTTGCTCAATACCTACAAGGAAAAAAAGGAATATTTTATCTATGTAATACATTTAAATGACATAGTGAAAAAATGAAAAAGATTAAAAACTAAAATAAAGATCGTCACATCATGCTCAATTCATCTTTCCTTTAAAAAACAAGTCAGTGGGTTATTATTATTGAGACCTCTCGGGGATAGAGTACCCATCTCAAAGATCCAGTAAGCTTCTCGTTGTAAAAGTTTTTTCTCCCAATCACCATGGTTTGTTCACCTGTTCAATCGCTACTCCTCTAATCTGGTGGGCTCTGTGGTTGTTTTCCACACAATGTATGGCTACTGGCTTTGTGTAATCAAGATTTTCGTATTTTTCTTTGGCTGCCTATGCCATTCTGATGTCACTACGGTGACGCTGAAAGCGTTTTTTGAACGGGTTGGTCGTTTGTCCTAGGATAGGATTGAAAAACTCCTTTCCTACCATAATTGAATCATATATATTGCAGTTGTGGCATTTAACCGCATAAGGACCGCCTTCAGCCGATGGGCGGCGGCAAAGGCTGGGCCTAAACGACCGCTGTCAGTCCATCGGCGGGGGAGCCGTATGTGGCAGCTGGCCGGGGATCGTGTGCTGTTATGCGCGCGCATCCGCAGGCAATAGGCCCCGCCCACCCGTGATGTCAACCTGACGGCCGTTCGGTGCCGCCGGCGGGTTGTTAACCCCTCGATCGCCGCATAGTAAGCGTATAATACGCTTTGTAATGTATACAAAGCGAATTATACAGGCTGCCTCCTGCCCTGGTGGTCCCAGTGATCGAGGGACCACCAGGGCAGGCTGTAGCCACCCTAGTATGCACCCAAACACACTGATCCTGCCCCCCCTGCCCTCTGATCGCCCACAGCACCCCTCAGACCCCCCCCTGCCCACCCCCCAGACCCCTGTTTGCACCCAATCACCCCCCTAATCACCCATCAATCACTCCCTGTCACTATCTGTCAGCACTATTTTATAGATTAGGTCCTAAACTGCCCCTTGGGGGCTCCTGATCACCCCCCACACCCTCAGATCCACCCCAGCCTCCCCCCCTGTGTACTGTATACATCTATTCTACCCTGTAAAATCACCCACTGATCACCTGTCAATCACCCATCAATCACCCCCTGCCACCACCTGTTATTGCCACCCATCAGATCAGACCTTAACCTGCCTCTTGCGGGCATCTGATCACCTGCCGGCACCCTCAGATCACACGCAGACCCACCCTCAGATTACCTCCAAAGTGCATTGTTCTTCCCTCTATTCACCCACTGATCAACCATCAATCACCCCCTGTCACCACCTGTAACTGCTACACATCAGATCAGAGCCTAATCTGCCCATTGGGCACCCAATCACCCGCCCACACCCTCAGAACGCCCTCAGACCTCCCCCCTTGTGTACTGTATACATCCATTCTCCCCTGTAATCACCCACTGATCACCTGTCAATCACTTGTCAATCACCCATCAATCACCCCCTGTCACTGCCACCGATCAGATCACACCCTAATCTGCCTCTTACGGGCATCTGATCACCCACCCACACCATCAGATCGCCCGCAGACCCACCCTCAGATCACCTACAAAGTGCATTGTTTACATCTATTCTCCCCTCTAAATCACCCACTGATCACCCATCAATCACCCCCTGTCACCACCTGTCACTGCTACCCATCAGATTAAACCCCTATCTGCCCCTTGGGCACCCAATCACTCGCCCACACCCTCAGAATGCCCTTAGACCCCAGCCCTGATCACCTCGCCAGTGCATTGCTTGCATCTATTCTCCCCTCTAATCGCACCCTGATCACCTATCAATCACTCCATCACCACCTGTCACTGCTACCCATTAGATCAGACCCTAAACTGCCCCCTGTGGGCACCCAAACACCCGCCCACACCCTCAGATAACCCTCAGACCCCCTTCCGATCACCTCCCCAGTGCATTGATTGCATCTATTCTCCCCTCTAATCACCCCGAGACACCCATCAATCACCTCCTGTCACCCCCTAGCACTCCTATCCATCAGATCAGGCCCTAATCTGCCCCCTGTGGGCTTCTGATCTCCTGGCCAAACCCTCACCCGCCCCACCGCAGTGACAGATTTTTTTTCTTCTGATCACTGCTGGTCTCTACGACTTAATTGGGACTGAGACCAACCGTTCTGCCACATAATACGCAACCAGCAATCCAAGAAGCTACCATGCCCAGCCTTTTCGGTGGAAACCACTCCAAGTTTCCGAACGTAACATTTTTTGGGGCATTCTCCTTAACATGAGTCTAGTCAAAAAGAATGTATTGCAGTCTTATTGGTCTACGCACCCAATACATCACATGCCCATGTTCTCTGCTGCCATGTTCAGGTCACGATTTGAGAACATCCTGCGCTTCCTGCACTTCAGTGTCAATACAACCTGTCATCTAAGAGGCCACCCTGCTTATGACCGGTTCCACAAAATTCGGCCCCTCATAGACCACCTGTCATCAAAATTTGCAGATGCTTACACCCCTGAACAGTCATTTTGAGGCATTTGGTTTCCAGACTACTCCTCACGGTTTTGGGCCCCTAAAATGCCAGGGCAGTATAGGAACCCCAAGTGACCCTATTTTAGAAAGGAGACACCCCAAGGTATTCCGTTAGGTGTATCATGAGTTCATAGAAGATTTTTTTTTTTGTCACAAGTTAGTGTAAAATGACACTTTGTGAAAAAAAAAAACAATAAAAATCAATTTCTGCTAACTTGTGACAAAAAATAAAATCTTCTATGAACTCACCATACTCCTAACGGAATACCTTGGGGTGTCTTCTTTCTAAAATGGGGTCACTTGTGGGGTTCCTATACTGCCCTGGCATTTTAGGGGCCCTAAACCGTGAGTAGTCTAGAAACCAAATGCCTCAAAATGACCTGTGAATAGGACTTTGGGCCCCTTAACGCACCTAGGCTGCAAAAAAGTGTCACACATGTGGTATCGCCGTACTCAGGAGAAGTAGTATAATGTATTTTGGAGTTTATTTTTACACATACCCATGCTGGGTGGGAGAAATATCTCTGTAAATGATAATTTTTTGATTTTTTTACACACAATTGTCCATTTACAGATATATTTCTCCCACCTAGCATGGGTATGTGTAAAAATATACCCCAAAACACATTATACTACTTCTCCTGAGTACGCCGATATCTTGTGTGACCCATTTTTGCAGCCTAGGTGCGCTAAGGGGCCCAACGTCCTATGAGCACCT